>NW_025536706.1:40000-42500 GCF_020615455.1 Coregonus clupeaformis
GCTGAGGAGGCCCCCTCATACACCTTTAAGGCGTCTGGGAGAGAACTTAACATCCTCATCCCCTGTAATGTAAAAACTGTCACGTCATCTGCATACTGCAGACAGTGCTATACGGGGTGGGACCCTTCATTACACCTCGCGCAGAGAAACCAGTAAGCCGCTCTTAAAAAGCAAAGCATTGGTTCAATCGCCAGACTGTACTCTTAACTCGCCCTGAAATGAGCATCCCTGCCTGATGCCCCTTTGGACCAGGGATGGGACAACTCAAACCACCCCCACCTTCACCAACACGAGGCCCCAGCATACAGTAACTTCATCCAAGACAAAAAAAATCCCCAAACCCCAAAGGCTTTCCATTGTTTTAAACAAGTACTGGTAATCATACACATCAAAAGCCTTCTCTGATCCAAAGAAAGTAAACCCACATTTACATCAGACAGTTTAAAATGTCCAAAACATCTCTTATTAGAAACAAGTTGCTCAATTATAGAGCGATCAGGTAACACAGTAGGACTGGTCCTTGTGGATACTCTTTCAACCTGTTTGATAGACATTTAGAAACAATTTTATATTCTGCACACAGCAAAGCAACAGGTCTCCAATTTTTTATGAGAGCCAAATCCCCTTTTTGGCAACAATGAAAGTACTTTGACAAGATACAGGAAGAGAGCCCTCCATGAAAAGATTCACACACCACTATAAAAATCCTCCCCAATAGACCCCCCAAAAAGCTGTAAAACTCAGATGGTAAAAACCATCAATGCCAGGGGCTCCAAGCCTGTTGAGAGCTGCATAACTGCTGTGGACAGCTCTGGGCAGTGTAATGTCAGAGTCCACATACGACTCTTTTGCTCAGGTCCCAATTGAGGGAAGACCGTGTAACAACTGTTCAGTACACAGAGAGTCACAATCCTCCGCCTTATAGAGGGCAGAATAGAAATCCACGGCATGTTGACGCATTTCACTGTCGTCCGTGGTCACCTTCCATCAGGAGACGAAGGCAGACCATCTGTTTACGTTGCAATGTCGACGTCCTAGGTTAAAAAAAAGCACTCAGGAGCATCCATATCCTTGAGTGGGCAAACGGAGACCTCCAATCAAGGCACCCTTCACACTCTTTCATGCAGAAACGAACCTCAATTCATGTTTCTTGTCCTGTAAGCTCTTGTACTAGTCCGGGGTCATTGCTGAGTGAGCAACTTCAATTCAATAGATTTAATGTTCTGCTCCAAGGGTTTGATAGTCTCTTTTAACTTCAATTCGAGACAGAGCAGCATACTGTTGACAAAATAATCGTATTTGGGCCTTCCCAACCTCCCACCATTGTCTCCAAGGACTCAAAATTCCCTTTTGTAACCTCCATTTTTCCCAAAACAACAAAAACCTTTCACAAGAAACATGACATCATGTAACAATTTAACATTAAAATACCAATAAGATGATGACCTTCGTGGACAGGACAAGTGAATATCAACAGTGACAATATGGTGATCAGAGAAACCCACAGGAGTAATGTCACAACCTTCCAACCCTACTACAGTATTGCTCAGATACATACAACCTGTCTAACCTTGCTGCACTGACATGACCTTCATTAACTTTTAGCCATGCTTGTACTGCCCTAACTTTTGCATTCCTTACTCTCCACACATCAGAAAGCTCAAACTCAGTTAATAGACCAGACAGACAAATTGCTGACCGAGGTGAGGTTCCTTCAGCGGTGCGATCAACAGTAAAATCCACTGTACAGTTCCAGTCCCCCCTAAAACCATTACACCCTCTTGGTCACACTGTCTTAAGGTTTCCTTTATTTTATCAAAACAACAATACGCTCTGTACCCTCATTAGAGCATAAACATTCAAAAAACAAACAAAAACCCCATAACATTCACCTTGACCAATAAAACCAACCTTGACAATCTCTGTTGTAGATACCACAGTCACCCCTAAGCCTGAAGAAAACAAGATTGCCAACCCCAGCACTGAAATTAGTACCATGACTGAGTATATGCTGCCTCCCACCACATACCCCAGTCAGCATTTTCTCTCATCACTATGTGTCTCTCTGTAGGAAAACTACATTAAGCCCTTTCTGTTTTATTACTTCTAATACCTCAAGCCCTCTTATTCCTGTCCCTTCCTCCATTAATGTTGAGAGAACCTACCCTTAGTACTCCATATAGAAAAGACAAAGGAAAAGCAGAAGATACCACAGAGAAACCAGACAAAGAGAATAGAACACCCTATGAGGTATAATCATCATCATTATTTAAATTTTCTCTTAACCTGACCACGTTCCCACCACCTTTGCTGCTGCAACAGCAGTAACAAATTTCCTCAAGCGAAACCCTCTTCTCACTCAACTGGTCTAACCCCACCGTCTTCTGTAACATCACAGCTGACCTCACAAACTTATCAACATCAAATAATCTGCCAATTTGACAGATTTCCCAAAAAGTCTGATCCAGAAACCCTTTTACCTCCTCTAGATCGTAAATTG
>NW_025536707.1:0-15000 GCF_020615455.1 Coregonus clupeaformis
GGATCACTCCTATCCTCAATGTCATGAATTACAGTAGCTCCTCCATCATATAACAGACCATTTCCTCTGCTCTTATTATAAGGCCTTTTACAGAGAGAACATAATGATATGCCACCAAGACTGGACATTGAATCCACCAATCATTCTACATGTTTTACAGTTGTCAGATTTCTTGGTACCTACTGTCCACACGTTACATCAAATGTATATCCTCATTACCAGTATTACAGTAAAGTCAGTATGGCTGTATTAAACTCAGTGCTCTCCTATTGTGCTCGACCATTGTCACCTGATATCTGAGCCCTTAGAAACACACCACTCTCTGTCTTGATATTATGTCGTATTATTCAAAGGTCACCTAAGTTTTTTCGAACATAAGCCTCTTAAGCGGACCACATTCAGATATAGCATGTCCAATATGTCTCTGGAGAAACTCGGCCATTGTTGGAGCGGAAATTGACCAATGTAACTAGGGCGTTTTACATAAGCCCATACAGTGTAGAATTAGACTCTAACTCACTGCTGTGTCCTTCTGTTATTTCATATTCACTAAGTCCTCGCCATCAGATCCCTTTTCTCACACGTCCTTTGTTCACAAGCTCTTAGCCAGAGACCTCGGAGGTATAAGATGAACTTGCAGGACCTGACTAGATCTTTTTAGATTCATTTCTCATGAACTGAAATCTTAACTGTCTTTCCACTGTACTTTTAAAATTGGATCTGAAGTTGTTATATTCTTTCCAAAACAAAATAGGGAAAATTCAGAGTAAAATACATGCTTGGTTTAGAAAGGGGGAAATATATCGTAAAAACTGGTTGGGACTGGGAGAAAGGAGGGAGAGTACTGTAACAGTTCAGATTGAATTGTTAATTTCAACCCTCCCCTTTAAAACGACTACGACAAATAGGAGGTGCTGAGGTTATTATCTGTTATCTGGGAACATAGGGAAATAGTGTGAATGAATAATAACTAAACAACTGACACAATGTCACATTTTCATTATCTGTGTATTAAAACAAAATTGTACCCTAAAGGAGTCCCCACCACAGCTCAGAGCAGCAGCGTAATTATGTTTAATTAAAATACAACAGAGATCAACAGAATCGTTTTCATTAGGAAATTATGAATGATTCCGCGGCAACAATAATTGATTGCACTGAGCCAGGCGATAACTGCACGGTCAGGCTGGAGTGAGCGGAGTGCTCAGGCTGGACCATAGCTGTAGTATAACAGTAGCTGGCTATGTCACCGTGGCAGGCAGGGGTAGAGTATTGGACTGTAAGACTGGAGGCTGATGGTGGTGCTAAGGACAGCAGACTTCATTATATAGAATGTGAGAAGACTTAGCATCCTACACATCATGCGTAAGCACACAGACCAGAATGCACACACATACACACACACACACACATGTTTGTTCTTGCCTCATTCAGCAGAGACAGTGAAAGACGTCAGCCCAGACTCTTCCTCCGACTGCCTTTTATGTGCATTGTTCCCTCACTGTTGGTGGAGGCAGAAAGGCGGGCGGCTGGCCTCCCCTGCAAACACCAGACACCAGACACCAGACACCAGTCTCTGTCTGTCACAGCTCCCCACTCAGTGAACCTCCACCACAAACAAACCATAATACACAGATGAGACATCACCAAAATTAGGATGCTGCCACAAACACGCATAAACCTAAGTATAATTGTGACACATACAAAAAACAACAAGTGAATGACAAGTGATGGGCAGCACTGATGACCAACAGAAGAGAGGAGAGGCGTGCTGTATAGGAGGGTTTCATCCATCACTCTCCCCAGTCAGGCACTATGTTGTTGTTGCAGTAGAGGACAACACAGACAGACGGCCATGCGTCCTTGTATCAATGCCACTGTGGGTGTCGTGTCACGCTAATGAGCGTGTAGCCTAGCTGGCCGTTCTCTCTCACTCTGTAGCAGGAAGGTTTTGACTCACTGTGCCATTCACTCTGCATATTTAAATGCCTTGTAAAGCTTAAGTAGACCCACTTTTCCATGTCAGGGCAGCGTTCAATCCTGCTGTGCCCATTAATTATGATACCATTGTGCTCCGGTGTGGCTAATAAGAGTGATGTATTGCACCCTTGTGGCATTATAATCATGTCTAGTGAAGTACCTGGACTGTCTGGGCACTAGGCTTCGCTTTGGAGCACTTGGGTAAAAAACAGCAGCTCTTCTAGCCTACTCTCCTCTCCTGTCTAGGGTTGGTTAATGGGCTTGTTCTGGAGAGTAGGCTGTTGATTTAGCTTTAACATAATTGTATAATCGATGATGAGAAATGCCTGTGTATCGATCTGGGGGAAGCAGATGGAGCTGTCTGTCTGTGAGCCCAGCAGGGCTTTTTAAGGCACTCCCTGAAAGAGGTACCGGTCCTGAGGACAGGAGCTGTACAGTAGGAAATAGGGTGTGATTTCAGACAAAAAAATTCCTTGGATATGAAAATAATTCTCTGCAAGGTTTTGATCAAGAGGATCACGGTTGCTTAGTTAAAGAGTCCACTCTATGTGTCTTTAAGAGCCTTGGCCCTGGCCTGCTTTTAGAACTGTTGTGTATGATTCACCTCTCCTGCCTGGCCGCCCGGCCTGGCCGCCCCCATCATGGCACAGCTGCTGTAAGTAGGTGTGAAAAGTATTGTCAATGTGCTTTAGGATAAAGCTCTGTGGTGGGATGCCATTGGTCACGATGAACTCCCACCCACCTTCAGCTGCAGCAGAGAGCGAGTGGAGGAGAGGGAGAGAGAGAGAGAGAGAGAGAGAGAGAGAGAGAGAGAGAGAGAGAGAGGCCTTCTTCTGGGTGCTTTTCATCTGCAGTAGGGGGTCAGAGAGAGAGAGAGATCAGTGGGGTGAATGAGTGTTTAGACACACACACACCACACACACACACACACACAGTTAGAGTGAGGAAGAATAGCGAACTGCATGGACGCCCTGCACATGGCAGAAGATAGGAAGAAAAACACTGATGGGCACTAGAAGGAAGAGATACAATATCACCTCTATCACCCTGGTCACAATAGAATTACATTATAGGGTTCATTGCAGGGATTTCATTTGTCTCCTTCCACATTATATATCTCTTTACAAATACATTTTGGAAGAAAATAAGTCTGATCTTCTCTGAAGAAATAACCGGACACATTACAAAATAGTTTTGTGGGGTCGCATCTGTGTTCGAGGGGGAGAACTTCCTGATAACCTTTATACATACCTCTGCAGCTAATCCATTTTATTGATTGCACATCCGGCTGTGCGAAAAAACATATCCCTGCAGTCTTTAGCGTGTGGTATCACTGCACAGGAGCACACAGAGCTAGCTCCTCCATTGCTGGCTTATCTATGGGGTTTATGATGCTCTGGTCATGGGATCTCAGCCGTTCCACCCCTCTTAAACCCCAATGCCATGGGTAAGGACAGGGGGACATACAGGTATAGGAGTTGGGTCACTCAGCTCCATGAAGAGAGGAGGCTGGTAGTTGTGTGGTTGTTTGGTGTGTTGATGACAGTGGCAGAGGTACGGTATGTATGGTGATGGTGAGGCCCATGCTTGGACCCCTCCCCCATCTCATCCACCCTCCCCTACCTCCCCCACCGTTCCCCATCTACCCCACTCCGTCTCCCCATGCAGCTCCTGGAGTGTCAGAGCTGAGTTGACCTCTGCCTGCCTAAAGGGAGGTCGCAGTGCTCCGTAGCGCTCTGTAGCACTGGGTGACAGAGATGGGTCCCCTGGCCCCTCTGTGTGGGTGTGTGTGTGTGTTTACGTGTGTGTGTGCGTGTGTGCGTGCGTGTGTGTGTAGCGAGCAGAGAGCAGACAGGCGTGCTGTAGGTACAGTACTGTAGTGGAGAAGACGTGTGTGTCGCTTGGGTCAGACAGGGCCATCCATTCTCTGAGCCCATGGGAGGGAGGGAGAGAGAGAGCGAGAGAGAGAGAGAGAGCGAGAGAGAGAGCGAGAGAGAGAGAGAGAGAGAGAGAGAGAGAGAGAGAGAGAGAGAGAGAGAGAGAGAGAGAGAGAGAGAGAGAGACAGAGAGAGAGAGAGAGAGAGAGAGAGAGAGAGAGAGAGAGAGAGAGAGAGAGAGAGAGAGAGAGGGCGTTGATACACTGCTTCTCTTACTCTATCAGACACTACGTTGTGTTCCTCTATGCAGTGCAGTCAGTGGAACACATCTGTCATCTGTCCCTGTACCACTTCAGCTGCTACAGTACCACAGGGGTTTGGAACACTTCTATTCAACCAACGGGCCATACACTGTAATGTGAGCCGTGGATGTTGCCAAATGTGGTGAGTGTGATTTCGAACTCTTTACACAGGGAGTTATGAAGACATGGAAGACATCTCATATCAACATGTTTTAGGGCAATGACTGACATGTTTTCCTGCCGTTGGTGCAGCAGTGTCCAGAATATAGAAAATATGTAGTATTAGACATGTAGTCTATAGGATTTGCCAACTGTAAGCCATAAGGAGAATGGTTGCAGACCACAATGGTTTGCTGTGGTAGGGGCAGCCACAGAGGTTTTTCAACAACATCACCCGACCCATGGCAGCTCCAATGGAACTCCTGTTCCTATCACCCAGCCAACATGGAGGTCTAACACCCAGCTCTCCCTCCTGGTCGATGCCCTGGCCTTCCCTGCTAAGCTAAGCTTCTCCATGGGTACTGCATATTGTTGAATAGTGGGCTGGTAATGCTGTGTTCCAATGCCATTTGGAGTCACTCTCTCTGTCCCCTAGCTCTCAGGGAGAAGGAATCCTCATCCCCAGCCTCATGGTCTACCCTGTAATCTCCCAGCCTCCTCTCTGTTGTCAGGGTGCGGCGCCTGCTGCTCCCCGCTCTATCCCACAACCCCCTTCCTCCTCGCATCCACCTCCACCATTTTAATCCCTTTGACCCAAACCCTCAGTGTTTCCCTGTATCAACAGCTCCTGAAGATTACATCCTGCCACCTCCTGTACTGTACTGTGTGCTAGCTACAGCAGCTAGCCTAGCGCTACAGTATTACAGCCAAGCCCAGCAGTACAAGTTTTCCTCTAGCTACCACATGGCAGCTAGTGCCTACAGGCAGTCTGCAGTTAAGGCTCTAATTAAGCTAGGGAAACCCACTCCAGAGTAGTATGATATGCCACATTGCCACACTGGTCATTGCAATAGAGTAACTCTGCCTATACAGTCTACCCACAGTCTGTACAGTCTACCCACAGTCTGTACAGTCAACCCACAGTCTGTACAGTCTACCCACAGTCTGTACAGTCTACCCACAGTCTATACAGTCTACCCACAGTCTATACAGTCTACCCACAGTCTATACATTCTACGCACAGTCTATACATTCTACGCACAGTCCATACAGTCTAGCCACAGTCTATACAGTCTAGCCACAGTCTATACAATCTACCCACAGTCTATACGGTCTAGCCAGTCTGCCCTGATACTCCAGAGCTCGCACTGCAGAGAGAGAACAGCTCTACCTCTTTCATGTAGTGTTTCTGGTAATGAGTTAGGGCGTTATTGATGTGAACTTTATGTGATCATTACATAAAGAACAACCATTTCTCTTTCCCTCGTTGGTTTTCCTGTGGGCCACATTAAATCAAGCCTCCGACCTACACTCTAGTTAAATGAAACACTATCAGTGTGTTGCCCTCTCATATCTGAGAACAGCCCTTTATATAGCAAGCCCTGTAAATGGTGATTAGTGAGTGTTTTGATTAAATTCCACCACGTGTGTGATACTGTGGTGGAGGCCGATCACACTCTCTCTCTCTCTCTCTCTCTCTCTCTCTCTCTCTCTCTCTCTCTCTCTCTCTCTCTCTCTCTCTCTCTCTCTCTCTCTCTCTCTCTCTCTCTATCTCTCTCAGACACACACACACACAACTCAGTCTCTCTCTCTCACTCTCTCTCTTTCTCTTTCTGCACGGGCCCCTCTCCTCTCGTGTCCGTGCGGAGTGCATGGCTGATTTAAGGGCCCCTTACAAACGGTAAGGTTGCAAGTGAAGACAAAAACGGGAGACAAATCACTGAGCGGCACCCACTCTCAAGGAGCGGAGCAGGAGAACAGTGAAAAATATATATACACTCTATCCTGTCAAAAGGCTTTTGGCTTATCTTGAGTGACTGTCAAGGCTGGAAATATCACGGAATGGACAGAAATATATAAAATTAATAAGCTGCTGGGTGTTGTCGGGAGTTATGATGCTTCATAAATCCTGGTATGATCATGGCGGACAAGGCTTAAATCCACAGCTGCCTCCTAATGCGCACAGCAGTGTTTTGAACCAGATTTTATTATGTTGCAGAAATAGAAGCCCTTAGCTGGTAAAATAAGATTTTTCATCTCTCTCTTCCCTCTTTCATGAGTGGCAAATATATATATATATAAAAGAAGCCTAAGGGAAGGAAGTTGGCTGCTATTACTACCTTTAATAGAAGGGCACAGGCGTAGCAAGGTGAAACCTGGGCCAAAAAAAAACTGAGAAAAAGAAGAAGAAATTGGTAGTGACTTATCAGTTGTACTTCCTGTGTCGGGTCAAAGGTCACCAAGGTTTTGTTTGTTTGTTTGTTTGGTATACTAAGAGGATGGATGCTATCTCTCCAGCCATCCCAAGCGCTTTGCTCTGTGGAGTGGCCTAGGTAATATTTCATGTCAAGAATTAGGCAAGCCTTCCTCTCTTTTTCTCTACTCTATCATCTATCATCTCCTTCAGGGTGTTACAGTTATACTGCTAGAAGAAACTGTGCTACCTATATAGAAGAAAAAAGGGTTATATGGCTCGCTTCATACTGTATTTGAACCTCAAAATGGTTTCTATATAGAACCACAGATCACCCTTATTTTTAGCAGTGTACAGTACAGTAGTTCGAGTATCACTTTCTTTCTTCTCAAAGGGATTTGGAATGTTTTATATTATATGACTGCAGACAGAGTGAATTACTAATTAAAGTAGATATCTAATCTCAAGGGCTTTCCCTGTCAATAAACACCCCATTATTAGAAATGAAGTGTCTTTAATATAAAAGAGTGACATTTTGAAATGTAAAATGCATGTCACAGTGCCTGAGTCAATAATATCCCAGTTATCCTCCCAAATGAGACAAGTTGTCAGCGCTAAAATATGACAACAATAACATGTTTGCTGGACCAAATCAGAACAATGGAATTCCAATTTGAGATGTTTTGTTATATTCAGCTATGGGCTATGCTTTTCAAGCAGGAGTCTTCTCAATAAGCAAATACATTGTTAGAGCCTGATCTACACAACCCATTAATTCCCTAAACCATTTATTTAATTCAATTGTTTCAAAGTTATATACTAATAATACCTTCTTAGATAAAGGTATGAAAGTGATGATGAAGGAGGACCTGGAACCGTAAAACAATAAGCAAAGGTCTATTATTATTATACTGATTCAATTACATTGCATAAGATCTGTAGACATCATGGACCAATGAAAGTGAAAAGGCAGGATTTTTTTGGAGGATGTTGCACCACATTCAGCAGCGTGCCACATGTGTAGTCATTCACAGCCATTTGAAACGATGCATATGCCCATGGCTCTTACTATGAATTATTCAAGCAGCCATTCCTTCGGTCCACATGTAGCAGAGAAGTGGAGGAAATTGTGCTCGCTAGTAAACACATTTTTTGTTACCATCCTGGCTAAATGTGAAGTGTAGCACATTGTAGACGCAGGATAATTACGCCAGTCCTCTCTGAGTTTAACCTATCCCCAGAAGCAGCCCTGCCTGCCTGCTTGTCTGTCTGTTATCAATTGGCTGCTTTACCCAATGGAGAGAGAGGCTGCTGGGATTCACTTTGTTGGCTATGGAGAGTGTTTGTGTTATTTGAGCCCCCCTCAAAGTTATGTAGTATTTGAGCTACTGTATGGGTGTCAATGCAGGAGAGGTTGACTGTAACTGTACTTTAGGGGTATTAGGAAGAGAGTAGAGACATAGAGAGGTTTATCCATATTGATAGTAATCCGTCTCAAAATCTTTACACTAGCAAATTGTTATCAGAATAACCATGTATTTCTCTAATATAATTAATCAATATTGATTTTCTTCAATTTCTACAATTTGTTTTAATTGATCATCAAACCGACAATCATTTAGGAACAGAATATTAGTGTTGTACAGTAGATGTTTCTTCTCTGCAGCAGATAACAGCACTTCATTACAGTTTGTCTCTGGCTTTGCATAATCGTTTTATGTGTTCATTGGCATATTGTAGCGTGGCATATAAAATATGAATATTACATGGATTAAAATCCTCAATCTTTTATTTAATTTTTTTATAAATCCTTAAGTTGAAAATTGTCATCTTTATTGCATTATTGCAGCACCCATCTTAAATAGGCCTAATGGAGATTTCACATTAGTAGACTCACACCATGACAAACGTTAAGCAGCATAAGGGAAATTAACTTTTCTTTTTAATAGCACAGCAGTGTCAAGTGGTCTATCGGAGAGTTTTTCCACAGGCTTTGCCCTGACCTTCAATTCTGTATGTATATATATCTCCCAATGTAGATCTCTTGGCCAGTGACGTGTGTGTGTGTGTATGTGGTGTGTGTGTGTGTGTGTGTGGGTGTGTGTGTGTATGTGGTGTGTGTTGGAGAGAGCTGGAGAGAAAGTAGAGGAGACGCGAGAGAGGGAGTGATCTTGGTCTGCCGCCCAGTCCCAGCCCTGGGATGGGCATGTTGGGCTCAAAACACAGGCTGCACCCCCTCCTCTAATCTCTGTAGTGAAACACCTTGTGGTGGTCCGCTTGTGGTGCGCACACACACACACACACACACACACACACACACACTTATACACACACACACACATACATAATGCCCCTGCGTCTGAGACAATGACACGTAACGCCCACACAAGTACTGAGAGGGTTCAAAGCTGCTCCAGCATTCCAGGACAGAATGGAGGACAGGCCTGTCGATGAGGGGAGGGGGGAGGGTAGGAAGGGAGGGGAAGAAGGGGGAGGCCTCCCCCTTGATAAGCATGCCTGCCTGGGTGAAGTGGTGAACGCCAAGCCGTTCACTCAACGTTACTGCTGCTGTGGTTGTTCTCTCCCACTCACTATCAAAACAGGGGGATACAAAAGAGGATGAGGCGAGCTCTTCATCCTAATGTTACTCTAGAATCTAACACAAAGAGAAGACGTCTTAAGAATCTCCCTGCTCCAGTTCTTGTTCTCTATCATGTGGTTGAAAGCAACAATGCCACATGTAAATGAACACGTCGTCTTGTCTGCCACCGACTCTCTCCGTAGTTTAGACTACAACATGATGCTTGACTGAACAGCCTTTTCAAGTCAACCAGATTGTATTAAAGCAGTGGTATAATTTGATATTGAGCGACGATGAAGCTCTGAAATCGAGATCAAAATATTACAACGTCCCTCAAGATAAACATCTTTGTATTGCCATGACTGGTTAAAGGGAAAGGTTGACATCCGTCATATGAAAACATTTGAAAATATTTACCTTTAATTGCCAAAGGGACTGCTCTTTACTACTGTTGTAATTGATAAACAGTGACTTTAATAGCAGTGTTTATCAGTCTCATTGTTTATATCATATCAACCAGAGGCTGTGACTTTTTGTGCAGTTAGTTGTTGATAAATACATCATAAAGTTTGTTTCTCCCCAAGTCAAAAGAATCCCTTCTCTTTGTCTTTGTAGCAGCCTTTTACATCGACAAGAGGCCCAAACCCTGAAGAATAAGACGTTTAGGAAATCTCTTAAATAGCGGCTCTGAAGCGAAGGTTTGAGCTTTGTCATCACGCTTGAAGAATTTCTTTTTAACGTACTGTAATGTGAAATTCAGTGGGGACTAGTTTAATTGAGTTTTACACAAACCAGTTGGGAGTAGCGCTGGAAGGTAGGTGATGTTGAGGTTTTTAATCTCCAGCTCCGGAGAGGCTTGTTGACGAACTGGTTCTTTCTCTTTGTGGGGAAAAAAAGAGGAAGCCTAAGAAATGATACATCCATGGATAAAACCAATTGGCAACCCTCAAAGGGACAGGGGGTGATAAGGCAAATCCAGCACTTGTAGAGAAATAAAAGAATCCAACTGTTCATTAAAAGGAGAAACAAAACAGACGATTGAGGAGAGAGGCAGGCAGGCAGCAGACTGCTCTGCGTGTGGAGGAGGGAGGGAAACAGAGATACAAACAGAGCCAGCCAGCACGGCTATCAGAGGAAAGGATTGGAAAATAATCAAGGATTTGTGAGGAGAATGAATAAGGAGATAGGGACAAATAAGCATTTTTTCTTCTCTCTGCAAAATTAGGAGGGATGGGCTACAATTATCTAACAGGAGGGATGGATGGCATAAGCTACACAGACACCTAATTATAAAGGATAACCTAGAATATGGAGTCTCTGCTTTGCTTTTATGTTACACTATTTCACTATTAGGCAGTAAAGTCCTACCCTAGCCATTAGCCAGTTACTCAATTTATAGAATACCACATAATTATTTCAGTAAGATTGCAATCCTCTATATCTTATACAGTCGTTAGATATAATATAGTTTATGATGTTTTATTACTATTTTGCATTGTAGAAGACATGTTCTGGCACATTTGGAAAATGACATATGTGTTACACCTATAATGGACCTTGGTTAGATTCTGTCCAAGCCTTTTCCATGGGGGCATCAGTTTGGAATAGGATCAATGTATTTTTTATTTGAGGTAAATATGGGTTAAATATCTTTGGACAGCAGTTCATTCTCAGATATGAGTGAGAATGTCTGCTTCTTCTAAGATTGTATATATTCTGTAGACAATGTGCATCTGTTTGCTGTGGTTTGTGAGATGAGGTGAGTAGCTTAGCTAGGACAGTTTATTTAGTGACAGTGGTAGTTCCCCTCATGGAGCAGGCTGGCTGGGTGTCTCTATGTCTCTATCACCTGACCATGCTACGGTAATGAGGTCTAGAGTCAGTGAGACTTAAGGTGAGACAAACAAAGGACTAATGAAAGACTGGAGGATGGAGGGAGGAGGAAACAGGGAGGAGGAAACAGGAGAGGAGAAATAATCAGCACGGGTATGATCAGACATTGAGACATTCCATTGGTGTTTTGTATGAAAGAGAGTCATTCATCAGCATATCAATACGAATATGGAGTAGATTATTATTGTGTTTGCTTAGCATGGACCCTCCTCATAAATAATGGAAGTCTCTACTACCCCGCTCTAGCTGGTAGTATTCATTATAATTACAATGCTGATAATGTGCATGCTTCTTTTATTACGGGGAGCTGAATCAATTTTACAGTCTTATTCAGCCTCACAAGGTCATGCAAAGTTACCAGGGGGCTACATGGAGGATGGCTCCTTGTAAAACGATCAGGAACGAGGACGTAACGAAGCCCGCTGGATTAAGTCTACCGCCACCGCGTCAGATATAGACAGCCAGGCCCGTCTTCGCATAACAGCTGCCGTGAGCTTTCTCTCTCTTCAATGTCATAATTTCATTACACACAGAAAGACCATTGTATCGGCGCATTCACTGATGTGTACGAGAATTCATCTTGGAGAATTCACACCTGTTTAGCGTTAACTTTTTGGAAAGGATTTTTTTCTCCTCCTCCCTCTTTCCAGTATAAATGGATTCATGCATATTGTGACCGTGGTGGTAGCATTATTTTCCCACCTTATTGTTACATTCATTAACTAGGCCTACTGAACGTCAAGGCAGACATGTTCTGATCGTCAGAGTCATGTTATGTTATAAACCTTTGACAGCTCACAAAGAGGCGGAGAGTGGCAGAATGCATTTTTGCCAGTGTGGTTTTGGTTGCATGATTTGACAGTTCATAGGGAGAGTCCAAAGACGTTCTGTTTTGGCCACACGTTGAATCGGAACTTAGTCTAAATTCATAAGGCACCCTGCTGGTTGGTTTCTCAGTTTTTCCCTCTCCTCATGACTAAAACTGTCAGAACAACAACAGAGACTATCAGGCTGCCATACCTTTATAGCTGTCTGAGATACTTTAAAGACTGGATTTAGCCTGACTTTGGCTTGGTTCAACCCACAACAAAGCATGCCACAGATTCCCAAAATCTACATATCTCTTCTCCCCATTTTCATTTTTTGAAAACGCATTGCATAAAAATTTTTCTTTCCCCTTCATTAAATCAATATTTTCCCCACCAACACGTTTAAGAGAGAAACGGTGGTTAGTTGTGTTAAATGTGTTTTCTTAGTTGCTGTAACCTGTTTGAACAAATAAGCCTATAAGCTTTACAATAAACATAATGCCCATAATTGATATTGTGAACACAAAATAGTTTCTTTAATTACAGACACATAATCATACATGTCCATACGTTCCTAACATTAAATAATGCTGTTTATGATAACAGTATTGAAATTGATGGACATAGTATGCAGATTGGTATTCGCCTGACATTATGACATCAAAGTTTAGCCACCTACAGTATTGATCAGCTGCTGCTACTGTTTCTTTCCTCAATAATAATTGGGTGTGCATTCCCTTTCTACAATAAATTGTTGCATTCTTTGCTTGTGAATGTTAAAATGACCCTGCGCTTCCTGTGAATGCGTGCATCTGTCATAAAATTATACGTTCCCTCTCTCCTCATTGAACTGGGCATTGAGTCTGTGCCACCTAGCCGGCTCTGGCAGAGAATCTTGATTATGGATTCTGTGATATTGTAAATGACTTCAGAATTCTCTGAATGTTTTTGGATTAATCGGTCCGGGTGCAGATGTGGGTTCCTTTGGTACAGCACCATCTTTAACAGGTGCTCATTACCGTACTGCCTTCACATTCTGCATACAAAGCAGATTCAGAGATAGGTCATCCTTGTAAGGTTTTTAGAAGACAGGTTATTAGAGGATTGAGGTCTGTGCTGGAAATATGTACAATTTTTAAGTTGTGTTTTTAGGGGAAGAATTGCTGTGCTTCGTCTCAAGGCAGGCAGTAGACACAGCAGTAACTGTCTCTGCTCTACTCCCTCTGCTAACAACCCCCCTCCCCTCACACACACGCACACACACACACACACCCCCACCCCCCTACTCCCAAACCACCGCCACCCAGATACTTTGAAGTGCCTCAGGCAAAAAGCTAGTTACTCTCCCCTGGCTCGCCTCACTCATTCAACCCCCGAGATTATTCCAGAATGCCATAGATCGTCTGCCCCCATCACCCTGCTACCCCGCCCCCCCACCCCCGCCCACCCTGTCTCCAGCTTGGCAGTACCTGTCACCTGTCAGAGGCACCCCACCTTTAAGTGGCCAGTTATTTTCTGTTGGTTTTATATGTCTTTCATATCATGGCTCATTAAAGCGCAGCGCGGTAGGCAGCATATTTACATAGGCTACTGGGAGGGTTTTAATTTGCCTAGGTACAGAGCATGACCGGAACTGAAGAGTGCACCACCAAAATTTTTCACATGACACCCCCGTTGCCCACCCCCCGTCAGAACACACGTAGCTTGCCATAATTGCCTGAAGAGGGCACAAAAGACGGAGACAGCTTTCCACCAAGGGATTGGTTTTCTTCCCCTGGAAATAAACGAGAGGACAGCTAGGTGTAGTTTAGTTAGTTATGTAGTGACGTTTCTCTGGTTGGGATCGTTCTTGTGGAATATTATTAATGATAGGGAGTAGCTATACGTGTCTCTCCCACTAACTCCCAAACAGTCTCATAGTGATCTCATAGTTCTGACTGCAATGGGTTCTAATTAGGATTATCTACAGTATGCAGAATACAAGTGTTGTTGTTTTATTGGTGGGTTACTCATTTCAAACTGTTAATATGAAATTCTACAATCATATCTCAGACCACATGCAGCGATAGAATAACACAATTCCCTCAGACGAGATTTCTGACAGAGATCCTTTCAAATGGCAAACTCTCCCAAGACACTGTAGTGTTGTAGACTCTCTCATATCAGACACGTTCTCATATCAGGCACCAGTTCAAGATGATTTAAAAACAGGGAGTAGCGATATGGCTAATATTGTCATAAGACACTTGGTGTAGTATAGCAGGAAGATTCCTATGTTAGGCACAGAGTCCATTTTTCAAACATTTGCTCTCTTCCTCTCCTCTCATATCTCTCAGAGGAGCTCCACTGAAGTCTGGCTCCTACAGATGCACTCCAAATAGCAGGCTGTTCATCATGCATTGTCATAGAGCAGGCTAGCTCTTCAGCCCCGCACCCCCCCCCCTACACCCCCCAGCAGCCCCCCTACACCCATCCGCCCCGGTCCACTGATGCTCCTGCTGGCCCTACATCCTATCCCAGCACTCTGATATCAATCACCAGCAATGAGGCTGGCTTCAGCCCCAGCCCAAGATGCCCCAGCCCCAGCTCCAGCCCTAACCCTAGCCACAGATACCTAGCCCCAGATACCCAGCTCCAGCCTCAGCTCCAGCCCTAACCCTAGCCACAGATATCTAGCCCCAGTCTCAGCCCCAGTCTCAGCTCCAGTCTCAGCCCTAGTCTCAGCCCCAGTCGCAGCCCCTCATCAACCATCACTCGCCAAAGTCGCCATAAACGCCCGGCATAGACACAGCAAGGACAGACAGGCAGCCATGTGATTTCAGTGTAATTTTGGAAAGCATATTGTCTAATTCACCATCTGTCCAAGAGGGAGAGATGGCAGGCAGCTTGGAACTCATTTGCCGTCTGCTTGCTTTACTACGGCTATACAGAACAAGTTTCTGGACCAGGACCGGGGCCTGGGTGTATGGTGTGTTGCTGGGCCCACTGGAGCCGAGAGGCGCGTCCTGTCATCTACACAGATATACTAGTCCCACTGTTCCCTCCACCATGATGCCATGATACATACATACAGTGCAACCACTGGCTGACTGGGAGCAGAACACACTTACGCCTGGAAATTAGGACATTTATTAAATTAAAGCATTGGTTTACTGTCTACGAGAAGAATACTTTACTGTGGCATGTTTAACCCCCAAAAATAACT
>NW_025536707.1:20000-51393 GCF_020615455.1 Coregonus clupeaformis
CTCTTCCTATCAGAAAGCAGGGGGAAGGAACTCACTGCCATTTTGAGGAGCATTTCCCTCCATGCCAGATGATTTGTTAAAATACTGCTAAACTGAACAAAAAAACCATTCCAACACCACACATAGGTTGGTGTATCCAACATTATTGACCTAAATGCTGGGGGATGTATGACAGTGTTGTGGCTGTTATCATGTTAGTACGATAAGTTAGGTTCCTACGTTTCAACACAGACATCCAGCATGTAAACCTTAGAGCCAGGTCAATGGTGTACCCACTAAGTGTTAAACCCATAAACGTGTCCCTGGGTCCTGCATGTCTCCCTATTTTTTTGAGCAGGAACTAGAAAAAGAGCTTGAGCTTCCCAATTGAGTGTTTGTCTACTTTCAAGTCTTTCATGAAACTTCTGAAGCGTGTTAATCCTTGCTACACATACAACAGAAATGCAGCGTTCAACAATTTGAAGGAAGGAAATAAGAACGGAGCGAAAGAGAAAGGAACTGGCCTGATCGCTCCATATTCATATTCCTATGCAGGCGTTATCACTTAAAAGGCTTTCTAATTACAACAACAAGACAAAAACTCCTTGGATTCATTCCAGACCCGCTAAATGATAAAATAAGCTTGCACTCTCTCCTTCTTAATCTCCGCAAAGCACCTTGGAGTCTCATCTCCCAAATACACGTGAATGAATGAATGTGGGAAATGCCATTTAGAGATGCAGGTGTGCCATTTGATAAGAAACTTCTGGATTAAATATGTTCTGCTAATGAGGAACCCAGGCTACCCCATCAGGGCAAACTATTGGTTGGATTGTGTGAGTGCGAGCTGATAACATTCTGCGCACACACACACACACAAACATTCCAAATTCATTATTAATAAACAGCCTTGCAGTCTCTTAGTCAGTCTATCACACAGAGAGACTGGATCCTTCACTGGAGTGAGGGATGAGGCTTCTCATTAAGAGGTACGGATAGTGGTGGTGGTGCGGAGGGACTGGGAGAGAGAATCAACTGTTTTCATATTTAGCTATTTTGGGGGATTTTTTGGTTGGAGGGAGACAATTTCAAAGAGTATGTTAATGATGCATTGAACGTTGGAACAAAGAATTAAAAGTTTCACTGGCTCTGGCAATGACTAGATGTAATTCTTGGGCGGGCTAATACGGATGGGGGGCTGTGAGGGGGAATAGCGAGCTAAGCCATCGGTGCAGTGGACTGGAAGTCCCTGGCCCAAGCTTGACATTTAGAACGATTTGGAGCAGATTAAGGCTGTATTAGTGCTGTAGTCTGTATGTGCTTCTGTAATGAGGTGTGAGTGTATTACAGCAGGAAGAAGTTTGATAGCTGGTGCCTGCAGGCTGGTGGGGTAATACACAGCTGGAATAGAGAGAGCCTACCTGGACAGTTGGGTAGTTGGGCAGTTGGATGGACCTAAAGTGGACATCTCTCTCTGTAGTGTTGCCCGGGGCAGGCAGAGACACTGTACTTAGAGTCAGCTAGGAGAGGGTTACAATGGAAATGGAGAGCCCTGCCAGAGGCTGCAAGAGAGAGGAGAGGAGAGGAGAGGAGAGGAGAGGAGAGGAGAGGAGAGGAGAGGAGAGGAGAGGAGAGGAGAGGAGAGGAGAGGAGAGGAGAGGAGAGGAGAGGAGAGGAGAGGAGAGGAGAGGAGAGGAGAGGAGAGGAGGCTCTCTGGTTGGAGACTGTCAGTCTAAACCAGCTTAGCTCAGCCAGCCAGTAAAGTGTCACAGAGTGATGGGTAGGCAGGCACAACTTTCTTACTCGGACCAGTAACTGTCTGTCTGGAAAATATTCTATATTCAAATAGAAAATTAGAAAAATGTAATGTGTTATTTCAAGCACATGATTTGGCTGCTACTGTAGGCACATCAATTTTCAAAGGTACCCACATGACATGCAGCCCTGTTGGTAATTCTCAAAAATAGGTTTAGGATTTTTGCCAGGATTCCATTTCGGTACATATATTGTTTGTTTGTTTCCAGTACACATACAGTACACATTAAAGGAGACAGACAGACAGATGCCAAGCCCAAAGGTCTTCCTTCATTTAGAATGAAATGAATATTTTAAAGGGTCTAAAAAATGCATACATTATCCACAAATTAAAAAACACAGGTAATTTTTTGTTTTAGCATGTGCAAATGAAGGTTGCAGGTGTCGTCCCTCTATTGAAAGGCTCTTTATGATGTTAATGAGTTGTTAGCGTAATTTCCAGCCTCCGCCATCAGCCATGAGAAGTTCACAGACCTGCTGTTAAATAGGAGTCAATGCTATGGCATCGTTTCAAGAGCTCCCAAACAGGACGGCAGGACGATAACGAACAGGTGATGTGGCCTGATGATGGCTGCCTATGGCCACGGATAGGCGGGAATTATTACAAAGACAATTTAAATAGTGAAAGGATAAGGAATTAATCATCTGGACAGCATATCAAATGTTAACGCTGGCACACCACTGCATGCTATTTACTCATGCATTGGTAATAAACTGTGCTTATTTCAAAGATAGACAAAGGAGAAATCTGGGGACAGTAAATTGTGCATGTACGTTTATTCCTCTCAATGAGTATAATACAGAGGGTGTCTAGTCTGAGACTCACAAGCACCTGTATTTTATGGCTACAGTGTCTGTGTGATATCACCAGGCCTATTTATGATATGGTGCTGCAGCTGTCATTTATGTTTCACTGTATTAGTATCAGTAGTATTTGTGTGGTTGGTACTGGTAGTATACTTTGTTTTCTATTTCCTTAGTAACCTTATTATTAGTCCAGTGTTAAAGTTGAGGGTACTTGTGGCTTTTGTGATAGAGGCACCACATTTCACACACAACTTGGACAATTCCTTAGAAGTGTTTTTAGCTATAGTGTCATTGCAGATTTTTTATATTACCCCCTGGCGGCCATTTTCAAAATGGCTGCCAACCAGCTCCATGGGGCCATATTAGACAGGTGTCACATGGCCATATCTACATAACTAATTGCTACATAAAGCCCAATGATGGTTTAAAATGATTGATGGGGTCTGGAGAACACAATAAAACATCCGAAATATGCCATATATATGTATCCTTTAAAATGTTAGTAGAAAATGTGGTGAAAAAGTGCCCCAAAAACCGACCCAAATGACAAATTCTTGAATATACTTTCATCCTCATTTTCAGTATTTATGCCTACTGGCTCTTGTTTGTATTGTTTTGTATACGTGTCTTTTAATTATTTTGTTTTTGAATAGAGGAAAGATCTGGTTGGTTATCCCATTGTTCTCTATGGAGTCTCGGAGCCTCACAAGGTTAAACGTTCCAACTTTATTTCTCCGGGAATGAAAAGCCATTCCAACAGAGGGAGTTTCATCTCCTTAGCCCCCGCGAATGAACGACTGCTAATCTTTACCCTCCGCAATAGCATTTCCATTCCGCTTCCTCCGACTCCAGACATATTTGCTCTCCCTTGCTGGCTGTGTCCCGTTAAGATTTAAACAGCAAACATAAAATACAGATGATAACCTGTGCCGGCTTTGGAGAGACTTGACTCCCAACATTATTTTAAAGACCAGATCTGAGAGCTCCACCGCGGTAGTCGGGTGCGATTATCTTCTGTGATCCCTCTCCGACGCAACCAAAGTCATTCATCTGCCGATCCCTCCACCCTCCTCACCCCCTCCCTCACCCTCCCACCTCCCCCCTATGCAAAGGCAGGCCCCTAATCATGTCTCCGTCGTGTGTCAGTGCTGTGGATCTGTGGATGAGCAAGGCCTAGAGATGGGAACAGCTCTGTAAACATGGCCAGGCAGCAGGGAGCTTCCATCTCCCCCACTACGTTCTGAATAAGCAAACATGGAAAGATTTAAGGATTTTGTCAGGCCCAACTTTGTAGTATAGGCTCAGGGTTCTTTTTTTCCGGCGGTTTCCGGGGGCGCTGCCGCCTGCCTATGGGATATTGTTCTTAGCTTATGAAGTGCTGCGCCTTGTTATAAGCTGTGTGCTTTTGTCAATAGAATTACAATATGGAGCTTCTGATTTTTTCGTTTCTTTTTACACAATGATATATTTTCAAGAGAGATGGGCTGCCTTGAGTTTAACGCATGGAGGTCCTGTGTGTGTGTGTTGGTTATGTTTTTATTGACATTTATTTTGTTGTTGTTGACCTCTCCCACTTAACCTAGATAAACACCATAAAATCTTCTCATGGAATTCATATTATTATACTGCTATATAAACCAAATGTCTTTTGACCCCTCTATTGTCATAAGTCAACTTTCCTGTCGCCACTGATTAGGAACTACCAACCCAGTAAATCTAGACGTGGACGGTGTATTCCATAATAAACAGGCTAATATAATTGGCTGTATCAAATGGGATGTATATTAACAACAGTCGGCTGTGCTCACCCCTGTCAGGATTCTATTATAGAGCCTGCTCCCTCCCCTTGTTTTGATACAGCAGTAATTTAAAGACCCATCTTAATTGACTTATTTTTTCCGCATGTCTGTCGGAGCTTGTGCTGTGCATGCACGGAGAGCAATAAGAGTCTTGTTTCTTTATTGGGCCACACACAATGTACTGAGTTCAATTTTACCATTCATAATGAATGCAGTCTCGCCATTCAAATGCAGCCATAAGCACACAGCAGATAAGAATTTAATAAAATGTAGATTAAAACCAAACAGGAAAACACACTCGCTGATAATTTTTTATCACGTCCCCTGGTCAAATCCCCCCTCATACTTTCGACTGACTTGTTCTTCCTTGGGCTACAGCTTTTCAGCTTGCCAAAAGTGGTGAAACACCTCACACATCTCGCTGTGGCGCCGTGAGATTGTGTAAAATGCTAAACGAAGGGGCGGTCACACGATTAATCAGAATTCTCATGTCGGGGAAGGATTGGGGGGTAAGGGGGGAGGGAGGGGGAGAGACAGAGGTGGAAGGAAGGAATTAGTTGCCTCATCCCCAAATTTGCATCATTTTTTCCAAAGGACAATCCCAGCACTATAGGCAAGGGGAATCATATCTCACTCCACAGGAAGGAACAATCACAATATTGCCACAATATTGAAATAAATGTCACCTTCACATCTTATCAAATTGTCCATACTTGCTAAACATGATGTTAGCTAGCTAGAGAGTAGTGCTTTGCAAGCATGCCTGATCAGTAAGAGCTATTTTAGGTTCCAACCACAGCCTCTACAGACTACATAGGCTTCATACCGCAGGCTACAGCATGGCCACCTCAGGCTCAAGTGTGTTTAATGTTTTAACTGCAGTGGGATATATAGGAGAGCTGGAGAAGAGTCAGTTGAAAATGTAGAGAGCCATAACATTTACATTTACATTTTAGTCATTTAGCAGACGCTCTTATCCAGAGCGACCTACAGTTAGTGAGTGCATACATTTTCATACTGGCCCCCCGTGGGAAACAAACCCACAACCCTGGCGTTGCAAGCGCCATGCTCTACCAACTGAGCTACAGGGGACCTATAACATATTATTATATTATAAGGCTTATAATAAGGACATTATAAAGGCTGATTCATGCCTATAACAAGTTATAAAGCATTATACCTACAGGCTCTAAGTAAAGTGTTACTGAACGACTGTATCCTCTGTCCAATGACATACCATTAAATGAAATAGCATATAGGAACACATCTTTACATGGGTTTCTGTATAGTTGCTCTGAAGTGTTACAGTTGTTGTCCTCTGTTTTTGTAGTTGTGAACTGGTATTTTCTAGGTTGAAATCTAATATGAAAAAAAAATTGGATATGTTCCAAATTCTGCTTATTTTTTCAAACCATATTTGCAAGGATTCATTTTTATTCCTGTCATATGTAGATAGTGTATTTAAATCCATGATAGTTTAATGCTTTATTATTTCATGAATAGTTCTGCAGGTGAACCTTTTTGTTTTCTACAGAAAACTAAAGTAATCACACAGCATCTGGTGCATTTTCATGTACAGTAGGAGCATATTTTCTTGCAGCCATCTTTCCTCAAAGTTTCAAAAAAAGGTGTTGTTTCACAGAGTACAGAGTACCTGTATGCAGCTTGAAAGTGATGTACTGATTCTCAACAGGTTCAAAGACACTTTTGTTATTATCAGAGCCAGTCGCTTTTCATTTTAGTCTTTTCAACAAACACTTGAATACTAAAATAATTATTAACATCTCACACTTTTCAGAGAGGAGAGGAAAGAGGTGGAAAATATAGAAATGGAAAATTGTGGCTAATATAATTTTCATTTAGCTTCAGAGCTTGAGTTATTTCTCACACTTTAAAATGGGGTGTTTTGTTGAAGCAGCAGCAGCTGAGAGAACGGCGAGAGACGAGAGAGACAGGGTCTATTGGCTCAAACTGGCATTGGACAGTAGTGCCACAGCCACCTCCGCTGCTGCTTGCCCGCCCGCCTGCCTGCCGCCCGCCGCGCTGGTGGCGTATCTCAGTTCCACTCTATTACCCTCGCGCAAGCGATTGGCCTTTTCTGTGGGGAAAATAGCAATATCCTGTCGCAGTCTGTTTGATCAAGTGCTAAACCCTTGTGATCAATAGAGGGACAGATGTCGGCTCCAGATGGCTGCGTGGCGATACCTGGGGCAGTGAGGGGCCTTGCCAGGACGACAGAATGGCAACGAGGAAGGGGCAGCGGCTGCTGCTCCCATCGCACCAGCCACCGAGACCACAATGTGACAAACGCAATTAGGTCTTTTAGCTACAGATTATTTATTTATCCTGCAAACTGACAGAAAATGTAATTAGCGCGTAGTTTAAGCAATATGTAGAATTACAAGGGTGCCGAGGCAGAGGGCATGTTAGGGTGGGACGGAGGGAGCTACGGTGGCTGTTGTGGTGGTGGCCGTCTGGACTCAGGAGGCTGTGCTGCCGTGTTGCTGTTTACTCATCAAGTTAATGTAGGCCTCAACTTAGGAAATTCTGGTTCCATTCTCACCTAGATCAGATCAATAATGTCCCAACATTCCAAAATGGTTGACAGCCTAGGCAGGTGCATCTCTCATCTCCCCCCTCTCATCCCTCTCTCTGAAAAAAATAACTGCTATCACCAGAAGGTCCAAATAGACCTCTCCAAAAAGGAGAGTGGCCCATTTTAAATGGCGTTAGGGCATTTGCATTAGGGCTGGCGTCCATGCACCAGGCAGGCCATGTGGTGCGTGGTGGCGCGGGGACAGAGACATGTTGGAGTATCTACTGAGGTGCTGTCCCTGTGTCTCTCTTCCAGTCCCTGGCCCTCCCTTTGGAGCTCCGCCGTTCACCTGCTCCCCTGCTCCCTCCCCGAGTAGCATGATCGGAAGGGGGACGTGGGCCACCGGGCCACAGCTGGGGTTCTGGGACAGCTTTGCTTAGTTGGCTCTGCCCGGGTGGTGGTGGTGTCGGTGGTGGTACTCAACACGGCAGTGGCCTGTCACAGGGACCTCCACGTCCCATTAACACGTAGTCTGGTCAGGACAGAGAGCCAGGCCCGGGACCCCCAGCGCCACCCTGCTCCCCAGCAGGTGCCCCAGTAAACACATGTTGCCTGGCCACAACCAGGACCAGGCCCAGCCGGAGAAGAGGAGAGAACACAGCACAGTTAGACCTGGGAAACCTAGAGGACAAGGGTGTTGAGAACTTTTTTTATTGAATTTATTTGGGTAAAAGACATACACAACAAAATGTACAATGTGAACCCAGAGGATAGCACTTAAAAGTATAAAATAAAACACTTGTTTCCAAAGTGAACCTCATTGTGCTCCGCACTTTGGATGTGTTGGTTGGAACATTTAGCAGACCGTAAGGGTTTTAGCATTATTTCATGGAATTTACAATGTTATTACCCAGAAGTAGAATCTAAAAGTGACACCCATGAGAATCTAAAAGTAATTTTGAAATGTGTGCCGAGTTAGTTTCGTAGTGTAGTGTCGTAAAAACAATTAATTTCCCAGAGAGGGATATAATGTATTATCAGAATTACAGAAAGTGTTTGTTTGTGTCATTTTCAGATTGTTATATTCACCACAATTTTTAAATACATTTCACAACAGTCTCTTATCATATTTGGCTCACATATTTGTCATTTAGAATGTTGATATATATAACAATTTAATTTATATTGTTTATATCTCACTGCACCAAATCATTTCAATAAATACTATTTTTATATCAATTGTAATCAAAGAAATATAGCATTTTAACATATTTTCAATTCCCTCATAACTCTCAGTTCTAATAGACCTATAAAAACTTGCCATATTCATTCACCTCTCTCTCTCTCTCTCTCTCTCTCTCTCTCTCTCTCTCTCTCTCTCTCTCTCTCTCTCTCTCTCTCTCTCTCTCTCTCTCTCTCTCTCTCTCTCTCTCTCTCTCTGATATTACCAGACAAACAGGCACTTGCCAATATCATTTTCACTGTGCAATGAAACAGATTCATGTGTCTCCAGAGATTTGCTAAAGAAATATAATTTAATTATAAAAGGAAGCATCTCATTTCTACACTGTGTAAAATCATCCACTCAATCAGATCATCGCCGGAAACTAGGCATTTTTAAACAGATTTTCTTTGTTCCAGATGGAATTGAATATCTGTTAAATGAAATAATATGATTATTCTGAGATGTGTTGTAGTTTAGTGTCTTTGTAGCTAGTCTGTACATTCAACAATGCTTTTTTAAACGAGTGGTCTTGTCAATATAATACATTATTTTATGCCTCAAACAATGTGTATTTGCTTCACAAAATTGACGCGAAGGCTATTAGTATTTTCACAAACGTGATGACAGGTACAACAGATCAATAACCATCATAATACCTTAGATATTATGAATATCTACATCATATACATTGTCTCAGAACATAACTTGTTTTCACTGTAGAAACAGAGTAAATTAACATTTTACATTTTAGTCATTTAGCAGACGCTCTTATCCAGAGCGACTTACAGTTAGTGAACACATATCCCCAAACAATGATACGCCCTACTGGACGACGCTGGGCCAATGCGCCGATGAGCCCCCGGCTCGACAGATAAATCGTACGCACTGCGATGCAAACTGCGCCACTCAGTGGTCTTCGCATTCTATACCTTCTTGAACGTATGGACGGGGTCTGTCGGTCTGACATGCTGCCGTGTTTAGGGGTGTATCATATGTACTGTAGCAAACTTCCTCTGGGTGCAGAGTTGAGTTCTAGCATGAGAAGAGCGCCTTCTAGTGGTGGCCAGAATAATATCATCTGAGTGGGAGGCGTAGGTAAGAGAGCAGGAAATAAGAGGATTCAAATAAATGTTAAAATGTTATAGTCTGCTAACTGCAGTTTATTCCACGCCACACCCTGTAACAATAGGATTGTTTGACCGATTAGTGACTTTTCATATTCACTCTGCCATGGGAAGTCTCACTCAGCGTTCTCTCGGCCTGTCTGTGTTGCTCTCTGGCTGTTGTCTTAACCTGATGGTTTGTCAGCCTGCTGCCATATCATCATCCTGTCAGTTCAGAAACACTCTCAATATTTGCTGTTATTCATGAGGAGAGGAGTTTGTTTAGTTTCAGTTTTTCTGTAGCTATGGGCTGTTGTTAGTATGAGAATTGTCTTCTGTTAGTTCCATATACTAATACCTTGCACTGAATATGATTTATGTTTATAGTTTAGTGAACCATAATTGTGTGATTAGTAGCCTTGACGGAAACCTGAAGAGTTGCGTTAGCTTCCTGAGATAATTTGTGGCGTAGCTCTGTGGGCTAACACAGTATTGTGGCACGCAGGCAACCCAGTTTATCCCCGGTCCTTGGTCATGGGCTATACAACAAACACATCTAGGTTAAGAGAACATTTAAATCCCGAACAAGTTAACAAACATGGCAGGCAGCTACTTGATATTCGTAGGTGCCAGGAGGCTTTCCCTGGTTAGCCGTCCGTTCAACAAGGAGAGTCTGGGCTGATTTGGAGACAAGACCAGAGGTCTTTAATTACAAAAAGCACTGAGCCCTCCGGCTCTATCACCATCACTTCACAATTAAGACTGAGCAACAGTTAGCTAGCAGAGAGAGAGAGAGAGAGAGAGAGAGAGACAGAGAGAGAGAGAGAGAGAGAGAGAGAGAGAGAGAGAGAGAGAGAGAGAGAGAGAGAGAGAGAGAGAGAGAGAGAGAGAGAGAGAGAGATTGGATAAGGGGTTGAAATAATCAGGCCGTTTGCAAATCACCATCAAGCTCCTGGCAACAGCTCCTCAAGGAGAGAGACCACATGGTTAGTGTCCTGTCTCTCTGAATTCACATTGCAGACTTTTTCATTATATACTTTGTCAAGCCTCTAAAACCTCTGTCCAACTTGTCCAATGCATGTACAATGTTGTGATGTGTACATGACTACAATATGCATTTGGCACACACTGTCAACCCCTCCCCAACCCTAGGCATTTCTCAAAGTATGCTGCAAATCCATAGAACACATGTCCTGGTACTGTAATGTGGATACTGCCAGAAGGTTACTGTATGATCTCTAAAAGCCACCCTCAGCCCCATAATGCGGAGTATAGTTGTGCTGCAGTGGGCCTGGCCTGTGTTGTAGCTGGAATGGTCTCACTGCATTGCAATAGTCATTTGTCTAGACAGATGGGAGAGGAGAGTGCTGATGTGCGTAACTATTCATTTTACACCAAACTATTAAAGTGTTGTACTGTTTACACACAAACATTTGAATACCTGTCTGCAGGCCAGTTTAATTATGCAAACCCTTCTGTTATTTGTGCTGCTTTGTCGTCTCCTCCCAGCTCTCTCTCTCACTGCAACAAGGCTGGAGAGATTTGTTTGTGTTTTCATTAAGATATGGACAGTGGTGTGGCGCAGGCGGGAGCAAATGTATTCCATTCCTCATAACCTCGAGTATCTTATAGTGTCTGTTCCTCTCCACCACGGTGGCCCATGTTCACATGTACTGTAGGGCGGCAGGTAGCCCAGTGATTAAGAGCGTTGGGCCAGTAACCGAAAGGTTGCTGGTTCGAATCCCTGAGCCGACTAGCTCAAAAATCTGTTGATGTTCCCTTGAGCAAGGCACTTAATCCTAATTGCTCTGGATAAGAGTGTCTGCTAAATGACTCAAAATGTAAATGCATAGCCCTCAAACTCAACTCTGGACCTCGAAGCCAGTTCCATTGCGTTTTTTTCTCTAATCAGGGACTGATTTAGACCTGGGATATCAGGTGGGTCCAATTAATTATCAGGTAGAACAGAAAACCTGCAGGCTCCGGACCTCGTAGGGTAAGAATTGAATACCCCTGCTGTATAGGCTACTTTACTGTACATCCATTGTCCTATAAAGTCATTTAAAGCTGAAGAAATGTAAAATGGCCTCTGATGTCTGACTTTGAAATCTCTGGGGTTTGTAGTTGGGGAGGAGGGACATACAGTACATGCGCCATATTTCCCCATACGATTCATCCTTTGATGTTTGATTAGTGAAAGTACTTACATATACGAAGCCCCCCCCCTCCTTCACGCTCACATCATTTTGTTTCTTGAATTCCGTCATATGGTCATCTTCAACTACATGTTGAAATACGGCATTCATCAAAGGGGAAGAGAAGGAATGGGCATGTAGCCAGCCGAGCCTCACTCGCCGGGCCAATGTACAGCTGTGGGTGAATGAGAGAGAGAGAGAGAGAGAGAGAGAGAGAGAGAGAGAGAGAGAGAGAGAGAGAGAGAGAGAGAGAGAGAGAGAGAGAGAGAGAGAGAGAGAGAGAGAGAGAGAGAGAGAGAGAGAGAGAGAGAGAGAGAGAGAGAGAGAGAGAGAGAGAGAGAGAGAGAGAGAGAGAAAATGTAGAAAGCAAAGCAGTGTTTTTAATTATCTGGACTAGGTACAGGATGCTGTTTTTTGATTGTTTTAATGAAGCAGCTGGCCTATTGTCTCCCCTTAATTCCTCTATTGTTTTTAGAATATGTCATAGTTCTTTATTCTTTTATCAGGTGCTCTGCAGGAGGATTCAGCACAATAGCATTCATTCCAACTGCATTGGCCACTGCACACAAAGCCAGGCAGGCAGCTCATTGCAGAGAGCTAGCTCGCTAACAGGCAAAACAGTGCAAATCACACAAGCTGCTACTTTTGAGCCTTTTCCCCCAGTTTTACTTGTGGACTGTGCACTTTCAAAAAAGGCAAAAAGTGGCCAGTATGATGCAGATAAATGTTCATGAACTATTCACAAGATGATTTGCCTTTGTTGCCTCTCTCTCTGTACAGTAAGCAGTGTTTCCCAATCCTTGTCCTAGGAACCCAAAGGGGTGCACATTTGTGTGTGTTAGTGCTGGCCTAGAACAAATCCTTTGGTTCTCCATCAAGACCAAGCATTGGAAGCAAAAACTGTGCTGTACAGTGATGCTCCGAGAGCAACATCTCAGTGGATCGCCAGTGGATCTCAGGGGATCTCCTGAGCTTCCATCTATGTGTATGTCCCAAATGCCACCCTATTCCCCATTTAGTGCACTACTTGTGACCGCGGCACATAGCTCTGGTGAAAATAGTGCGCTATATTGGGAATAGAGTGTCATTTGGGACTAAGCCTCCCCCTGAGGTTGGTGGTTGCTGTTCTCCTCTGAGGCAGGAATGCTTCTGTCTGAGTCAGTATGCTGTGTTCTAGAACACCACCCCAGCATTCTCACAGATGACAGATGGTGCCTGTAGTGTGGCTGGCTGAAGGAGTCACATTGCTGTGCATATTTCATAGGTGAATTGCATTGTAGGCTATGAGTACTAACAGTCATGAGCAATTAGCAGTGGAAGGCTTGCAGTAATTCAGAGCACCTTTAACTGAAATTGTATTCAAAGACAGTGAAAATGTAGACAAGTAAGTCGTGAGTTCAGTATCAGAGTATTTCTTTCCATTCTCTTTGTTAACCGAGCACCTGTGAAGTGGAATCTCTACCCGAGTTGAAACTTTTGGTGGCAAGTAGCGACGATCTGCCCCCCCACCTCCCCCTCCATTATGGCTGCTCGCTGGCAGTTAGTATCTACCTTGATGGTAACTCTGTCAGACGGCGGAGGAGTTTTGTTACTTTAATTAGGAGATAAAAATTCAAAGGGCCTCTCCAGGCTGTGTGTGGTGAGACAGAATCAAAACCAGCACTCAAGTGGAGGGACCTGAAGTGTGTCTCTCATCACGGGAGATTGGCCAGCAGATAGGCACTATTCTTTAAAGGAGCTAGTGCTGCCTGCTGCCTGCCACTCACACACACACACGGATGCATACACACACACGGCTTTCCTTGCACACAGAAATGGGACTTTAAAAGACTGCGTATTTTACTACAGCTTGCTTCACTCCTCTGACACATTTGTAATAGTCTCCTGAGTGGCGCAGTGGTCTAAGGCACTGCATCGCAGTGCTAGCTGTGTCACTAGAGATCCTGGTTCGAATCCAGGCTCTGTCGTAGCCGGCCGCGACCGGGAGACCCATGGGGTGGTGCACAATTGGCCCAGGGTAGGGGAGGGAATGGCCGGCAGGGATGTAGAGCATGGCGTTTGCAACGCCAGGGTTGTGGGTTCGATTCCCACGGGGGGTATAAAAAATAATGTATGCACTAACTGTAAGTCGCTCTGGATAAGAGCGTCTGCTAAATGACTAAAATGTAAATGTAATAGTGTTTAATTTCTAGTGCTGTTTGACTGAAATGTAATGAAAAGGTTGGGAAATGTGTTAATGGGAGTAGCGAGGTTATGACCAGCGTCAGGTGGGAGGTGGAATGCCGTGGAAGGTGTACCAGACAGGAGTGATATATCCTCGGATTGGTGTGGAAGTTAGGTGTCATAACAATCAATCCATCATGTAATTTCATAGTAACTACAACAGTTATTCTTCAGCTTTCCTCCCTAGGGTTGGGAGAGACTGGGTTGTTTTTAAGAGAAGAGAGCCTCACTTGAATACTCTGCCTACACTGACCTTTAAAACGAGTGATTTATACATTTTGTGTAAACATTTGTAATCAGTGTCTCTCTAAAGTGTGGAGGATGGATCTATGAGTGGGGTGCAGTTAGTCTTCTGTTCTACCCTTCATACCTCTCCCCTCTCTTCTGCAAGGTCCCCTTATTTCCACAACAGCTGGACTCAAATTACAGGTCCTCTCTCATCCTGACGCTGCTCTGTCGGAGTGTTTGCACATCTTTGAAAGCTAACAGCGTGCCCTAATTAATTGTCCAGCTTTTCTCTGAAACAATGTCCTAATTCTGCCATTTAGCGTGAGCGTATCATCGTTTGTTGTTATCGCCCCAGACAGATTTTTGTAAATAGTTATATTAAAAACTTTAATCTCTTCAAGGGAAAATGAAGTGCAGCTGAAAACCCTGTCATGTGCAGGAGATAAATATTATCTAAGCTAAAAAACCTTCCTCCCCTCCCTTCGTCTCTCTCTCTCCCATCCTAACTTAATGAATATGTTCAGAAGATTTTACCGGAGTGTTTCATCCCTAAACACAACAATCTAATAGTGTGTAGAGGACCTGTTTCAGGTTGATACTATATTACTGAAGTGTACAGTATAGCTCCAATGTGTAGACCTACTAGAATTTACCCCAATGGAGTATGACGTTTCTTACTGCTACTTTAACCAAAGTATGACATTGTAATTTGACACTTTAGTCATTATATTGTCATTATTATTAAGTCATTATAACATTTCCCTCTGGATGAAATTCCATACCCTCTGAACTCCAGAGTTTGGAGTCACCTATAGCCAAACCACTCAGGGTGAAACATCAATAATAATATTATATAATACTGTCCCCAGAGGGAATCGAACCAATGAACTAAGCCACACAGGCTAACACTACCATGCTCTACCAACGGAGTCTCACAGGATAAAAACAAATTTTTCAGCATGCATTAATTCAGTGTTCCCCTTCTGTCTGTTCCAGGTGGCCAGCTGTGGTGCACCACCACTAAGAACATCATGGAGGGCGAGGAGCTAGTGGCGTTCGCCGTGGACTTTGACTCCCGTCTACAGGCCATCAGCCACATGTCTCTGAGCGAGGGGATGTACCCGGCCAGACTGCTGGACACCATCCAGCTCCTGCCTCAGCAGGCTGCCATGGCCTCCATACTGCCCACTGCCATCGTCAACAGTGAGTGTGTTACAATATACTCCATGACTAGTCTGTACTGTAGTCTCACCTAGGGCTGCGTTTGAAATGGCACCCTATTCCCCATGTAGTCCACTACTTTTGGCCAAAACTTTAAGTAGTGCACTATAGGAAAGAGGGTGCAGGCTCTGGACAAAGGGATTGCACTATATAGGGAATAGGGTGCCATTTTGGACATAGCCCTAATAAACAAGAAATGTCTGTCTGTCCGTCTATGGGCTGTAGATTAACCCAGATGAGTCTGTGTTAAGAGCGGTTGAGATAAGAGCTGTCGACCTTCAGTTTGGGTTCACGTAAACACAGGCGAGCCTCCCACTAACCTGTTAATTGCAAAATACAAGCTTCATGCAAATAGTGCATTTGTTTACTTAATAAGGGCTATCTGGGTTCAGCTCGACAGGGAGGCTGCTCTGCTGCAGGCAGATGGTCCAGTGTTTCAGTTGTCCTTGAGAAAGGGCACCAACCTAGTGGTATCAACACAGTCCTATCACAGGCTTGGGTATTACAGTGTTTTCACATGGCTTTGAGTATCAAATCAGAGCTATAAAGAGAAAGAAACGTGTGTGTGTTGTACGTGCATACGTGTGCATGTTGTTGTGTGTGCATGTGCAAGAACTGTACACTGACATTCTACCCTGACGCTCTACCCTGACATTCTACCCTGTGTTTTACCCTCTCTCTACAGAGGACATCTTCCCATGTAAGGCGTGTGGGATCTGGTACCGCAGTGAGAGGAACCTGCAGGCCCACCTGATGTACTACTGCAGTGGCAGGCAGAGGGAGCCAGAGAGCCAGGGGGAGGAGAATGACAACGGACCCCACCAGACCCCCAGCATCTGCCCCTTCCCACAGTGCAACAAGAGCTTCACCAGTGCCAGGGCCCTGGAAATGCACCTGAGCACGCACAGCAGTGAGTAGAGATGTACTGGTAGTACTGTTAGTATAGTAGTTTAGATTTATTTTAGCTGTCATTCAGTTGTAAGTATCTCACCATTGAGTAAATGTAATCCTATTTATTATTTAATTATGTTGAGTAGTACAGAACAGTATAACTTTAATATTTTTCAGTCATTTTAGTATTCGGTTTTGTAATGAAAAGTATTGCTTGACATTAAGACAATCTCAGTTTCACATTAGTCAGGTAAAATAATTGGCAAAGTGAACTACTACTCTTAGCTCCAGAAATATACACGTTCCACTGTCAGCTTATGCAGTTGACAGTTTAGCTTTCAGCCCACCCAAAATCAGGAGGGTTTGGAGTAAGCTTGGCATAATGCATCAGTTTTTGATCGTAGCCGTAGTTAACATTAAGGCAGAGTGGGAAGGCGAAGAGGAATCTCAACAGTGTCCTTTTATCTCCCTAACAGGTGTCAAAATGGAAGAGACGCTCCCCCCTGGCACCAGCTTGAAATGCACAATCTGTAACTACACGGCGGATTCTCTTATTACATTCCAACATCACATCCTCTCTCACCTGTCACAGGCAGCCTTCAGATGCAATCACTGCCATATCAGCTTCCAGAACCACAGGGAACTCTTGCAGCATCAGGACTTACACAGCCACCATGGCCACGGCGGTGGCAGCAAACTTCACAGGGAGAGCGACAGTGAGCACTCCCCCAGGGGGGCGGAGGAAGCGCTGCAGCAGGCAGCGGCCCGCGTCGAGTTGGCCAACCGGAAGGAAGCCCTCCAGAGTCCCAAAGGAAGTCTCAGCAAGGACGCCACCACCGACAGCGAGCTGGAGAAGGCTGAGAAAAAGCCCATGCTGTCAGGGCAGAAGGACAGTGGCCACCCTGGCAGTAAGGCCAGCTTCTCTTACACCCGGATCAAGTCTGAGCCCTCCAGCCCCCGCCTGGCCTCCTCTCCCGTTCAGCATAACATGGGCCCCACCTTCCCCATGGGGCCCTTCCTGTCCCAGTTCGCTTTCTCCCAGGACATTTCTGTCGTCCCGCAGGCTTCTGAGATTCTGGCTAAAATGTCAGAGCTGGTGCACCGGAGGCTACGCCACGGAGGGAACACGGGCTACCCTCCTGTGATCTACAGCCCCCTCATGAACAAAGGGGCCACGTGTTTCGAATGCAATATCACCTTCAACAACCTGGACAACTACCTGGTCCACAAAAAGCACTACTGTAACAGCCGCTGGCAGCACATGGCCAAGTCGGCTGACTTCTCTAGCGTCTCAGACAAGGCCGTGAGCCCCAACAGTGGCCATAGCTCAGTCAGTATGCTCACGGGATGCCACCCGTCTGAGGTGACCGACAGCCACCTGATGCAGTCGGCCTGTTTGTCAGTCAACTCTCAAAGTGTTCTGGACATGATCAATGCAGGAGCGGCAGTGAAAGGCCCTGGCCCAGAGAAGGAGCTCCCAGGCCAGGTGAAGAAGGTCTCCACCACCCCGACCGGCGTGGAGGAGAGGCTGAACGGGAAGCAGCAGGCGGTGGAGGGGAAGAGCCCCACCAACACGCCTCTGGTGGAGACTGACGTCAACGACCCCAACCAGACTTCCTGTGCGGCATGCAATATCACCTTTAGCCGCCACGAGACCTACATGGTCCACAAGCAGTACTATTGTGCTACGCGTCACGACCCCCCCATGAAACGCATGTCCGCCAACAAGGTTCCCTCCATGCAGAGGACCATGAGGACCCGCAAACGCAGGAAGATGTACGAGATGTGTCTCCCAGACCAGGACCCGAGAGGACCCTCCATTGGGCAGCCAGGGTTCCTGGGGGTCCCTCCAATGGAGAACCCCTGTACGTCCCAGGAGGCAGTGGAGAGCCTGGTCGACCGCTTTCACCCTCGCTGTGACGTCTTCCCAGGGATGGTCCCCAAACACCTGGAGGCTTCCCTCACCGTCACCAAGTCTATCATGGCCCCCAACCGCAATACCACTATGGACCAGCAGGAGCTGGACGCACCCATCGATCTCAGCAAAAAGTGCTCGCCTATCCCCAATGACAAGACATCACCCAACTCCCCCAAAAGACTGTTGGACTATCACGAATGTACAGTGTGCAAGATCAGTTTTAACAAAGTGGAGAACTACCTAGCGCATAAACAGAACTTTTGTCCTGTGACAACAGCCACAGCCACCCAGCAGCACGGTGGTGAGACCATGTTCCCAGACGTGGTGAAGAGTGAAGGCAGTAATCCTGATGATGCCTACAATAAGAGCCCCGGGAAATGTGAGAAGAACGGCAACGATAAAATGATTGTGCAGAACGGGGGTGGAATGTTCCCCCTAACATGGGCCCAGTGCCAGGTCTCAAGCCCTTCAGCGAGGCTCAGCTCATCCCGACTAAAGACGAGAACATGTTTCTGCCCCACTGCCTTTATCCCGGCGCAATAAAGAAGATGAAAGGTGCCGAGCAAATATCGCCCTACTTTGGGATAAAGCCGACCGATTACGTGGCCGGCGGACTGGTCATGCAGGGAGAGAGAGAGGTGAGCAGCGAGCAGGAGCCGAGCACTAATGGAGGGGGACCAGAGACGGGGAGAGAGCAGCCTGCTGCCAACGGCTGCCCACTCCCCAGCAAAGAGCCACTGCCCCTGCTGCCCAAAAACAGGGGCATGGTGATAGTCAACGGTGGGCACAAGCCAGAGGAGCGCTCGGGCTCGGGACCGTCCCACCCAGCCAGGATAACCAATCCCACAATCCCCAGCAGCAAGACAGCCACCCCTCACCCACGTGGGGCGCGGAGAACCCGTCCGACTCCAACGAGAACGTGTCGCCCGCGTCCAAGTCTCCGACCGAGGAGGCGGTGCCCACGGTGACAAAGGGTGTGAATGGGTCGTCCCAGGCTGCGGGCAGCGGGAAGTACTGCCGCCTCTGTGACATCCAGTTCAACAACCTATCAAACTTTATTACCCATAAGAAGTTTTACTGTTCGTCACATGCTGCGGAGCATGTGAAATGAACTAGTTCCTGTTTAGTTTCGGTCCCTTCCCACTCCCCTTTTTTCTGTTTGGGTACACTGTCGTGTCTGGACTGGTGCATCACTCACGCAGTTCTAAACGCTGCTTGTGGACAATCAAGAGAAGCTTCTTCTTCGTCATTTTAAGACTTCACTGCAAATCATTGGTTAAAAAAGTAAAAAATGAACAAATGAATCCAGAGTAATATTGGTGCCACTTTCACATTTATTTATTTTACAATCAGTATTAATTGTAGTGATCTTAATTTAAAATTCAAATGAAATTTATATCAGAGTTGTTTGTAATGTTATTGTATAGTCATTCTTGTGTAGCACACACATTGTTTACACTGTAATGTAGGCTCAATGAAACAATAGAATACAAATGAGATGCATTTTAGACACAAAATAGCTACTGAAGCACTTGTCTAGTCTTATTTGCGGTAACAGTTTTTGTATATGCCTAAGTGTCATTTGCAGCTTTGCTATTCATGACTCTGATTGTTGGCCTTAACCCGCCCTTGGTGGGATAGCCAGGCACAGTCCAGCTGCATCTTCTGTTTTGGCATACACTTGGCTTAGCATGTATGTGGCTGTGTCCCAGTCTCCTTTCTTTAACTCAGACGTGGATGTTTTCAGGAGGGTGGCAACATTCTTGTATAGTACACGTATTTCTGTTTGCTGAACTACACTTTGGTCTCCCTTTTTAAAATTTGCTCTCGATGCAATACTTTGTAAATGAGGGAACATTACTGAAAGCAGTATTATGAGAGGGGGACTGCATATATTATTTGAAACCCATAGAAAAAAATGTAATTGTACAAGAATTACATTTATTGCTGTTGATGATGGACAAGATGGGTTGGGAGGTTGGTTGATGGGGGTTACTGATGTAAAAGAATCATTCCAATGTCCTAATTATGGGAGAAAAAAGTTTCTTAAAAAACGTTGTTGCTATGCATGTATATGGATGGAATACAATTCCAGAACTGTTGGAAATAATTTTTATTTTGATGTGGTGTCATAATTAAACTTAAATCCTCAGGATAATCCAATGATGTTTGGTCTTTTCTTTCAAAGCTACAACACAGTCCCAGGTAGTGGATGTGTACATTAGATATAAAGGGACAGAGTGCTCTATTCAATCCGCATTGTGAAATTCAGCTTTACAGCGTGAATCAAATTTAAAGTCAATGTTCCCGCTTTAAGCGGAGCCGGCATTCTAGGTAAACGCTGCATATGTCGGCTCAATCGGAAATTACTTTTACATTATTTCGTGGAATCGTAACGCTTCAGCTTTACAGATTGAATAGATCCCAGTGGTAGAGTTAACACACAGATACAAATTCAGAAAACTATTATTTATTTACAAACATTAAGGCAAACTGTCTGATATTTGCACTTGTAATAAAGTATACAAAAAGTAAATAAATCGATTGAAACCGGTTTCATGTGTGGACATACACATGTCAAGTATATTCCAGTCAATAATCATTCCTGAAAAAAAGAAACAAGGAACCTCTGTGACATACCACTCAGTTGACTTCAGATGACTTCATCTTGCAGTTGGTGTAATTGAGACATTTGGCAGCAGAATCGGTGAGTCACTGGCACAGAATTAGAACCTTAAAATTAGAGCACTTGAACTAGATGTATTCTATAGATCTATGTGGTCATTGGCTCGGCTGTTTGGACTGCCGTTGGGACACCAGCTTCCACAGGTGTTTGCTAACAACAGACGGTCTCTTGTAGATCATCCTGCGGTCCCCTCCTTTAACATGGATCTGGTTGGCTGAGGGGTAAGTCTGCTCCAGGAACGTCTTCTGAAGCTGGGCCACCACCTGATATGGAAGCACATACAGTCAAATGTTCATTTGAGTTAGTTTGAGGGCCCTGTGAGAAACAGTCAATATGCATCATCCCAATTCCATCCATCCCCTTTCTCCCCGAAGTGTGCACTGTTCAGTCCCCCTGAACTAGTGCAGGCATCGGCTAAGATGGCGCCGACGAATGGCGCATCGCCTCGAGCTTCTACAAAACATTGCAGGCTTCTACTTTTTCTAGTGTTTTTCTTAAAATGTTCTCACTCAGTTTGTTTTGTGCATTACTTCATACCCCCCAGGTAAAACGATTGGAATATGAATCGCTGGGTAGTCACCGTCCACCTGACCTTCCTAAATTCCCGGAGACGGCGGAACAATGGTCTAGCGCTGGGTTGCCTGGGAGTCCTACCGGAGAGTAGGAACTAAAGACAGCGATGGAGAGGCAGACGTGGGGGTGTCTTAGTGAGATTGAGACGCTGGGTGACCCGTCCTCCATTACCCAGCGTACTACTCGCCAATGTTCCATCATTAGTGAATAAACTTGACAAACTCAGAGCGAGGATCTCCTTCCAGAGGGACATCAGATTCTGCAACATCCTCTGTTTTTCTGAGACCTGGCTTTCCTCTGACTTCCAAACAGATTCTATACAACCAGCGGGTTTTACAGTTCATCGAGCGAATAGGAAGAGGGCTCACTCTGGCAAGAACAAAAGGCGGAGGGCTCTGCTTTATGACCAATAACAAGTAGTGCGACGGGGAACAGGTACAGGAACTTCCGAGCTTCTGCTCTCCTGACTTGGAATACTTGGTCATCAAATGTCACCCTTTTTACCTTCCGAGAGTTTTCAGGGATTATCGCTACTTCTGTGTACATCCCGCCCCAAGCCGACACCAAAAAAGCTCTCAAAGATCTTCATTGGACCCTGAATAAACTGGAGACCGCGTACCCGGAGGCAGCGTTCATTGTCGCAGAGAACTTTAACAAAACTAATTTGAGAACCGTGCTCCCGAATTACTATCAACACATTGACTGTCCAACTCGCGGATATTCTACGCTGTAGCACTGCTACACGCCTTTTCAACACGGGTATAAGGCCATCTTCCGTCCTCCTTTCGGCAAATCAGACCATGACTCCATTTTGCTCTTCCCCACCTACAAACACAGACTCAATAGGAAAGTTCCGATGGTCAGGTCTGTCCAACGCTGGTCTGAAAAAAAACATATTGTTAACATATATTGTAAAGTGGTTATCCCACTGGCTATAAGGTGAATGCACCAATTTGTAAGTCGCTCTGGATAAGAGTATCTGCTGACGTAAATGTAAATGTCTGACCAATCAGAATCCATGCTTCAAGACTGTTTTGATCACGTGGACTGGAATATGTTCCGATGCTGTTCAGCTCGGCCTTCAATACCATAGTGCCCTCTGAGCTCTCCACAAATCTCACAGCCCTGGGACTTAACTCCTCCACACTGATCCTCAACATGGGGGCCCCACAAGGGTGCATCCTCAGTCCCCTTCTGTACTCCCTGTATACCCACGATTGCGTGGCCTCACACAGTTCCAACTCCATCATCAAGTTTGCTGACGACACGACAGTAGTAGGCCTGATTACCAACAAGTACACAATTCTGGGTGAAGATTGAGAAGTGGAATTGGGCTAGCCACTAGACAGACTAATGGAGGGAGGAAGGTTGTACACTACTCACTTGGTTTAGATGAGCTGGAATTTGCTCATCAAAAGAATCCCCAATGATCACACTCACAGAGGTCCTACTGGAGAGGGGTTTGAATTTAGAGATTTCCCTGAAAAACAATCAAAACATTACATACAAATCTCAAAACAAGTTTGCTTTTACACTTGCTTTACCTACTGTAGTGTATATCCAAAATTATTGTGTGATGACAGCTTTATAACATTCACTATGTTGGTCTCACCTGACTTGAGAAGCACTTTCATTCAGGAAGAAATGTTCATCTACAGCACTGCTCTGGTGGGCTGGGTTACTGAGGAAGTACTTCTGAGAACACATAAAGACATATAATAATATTGGACAATGGCCTGAAAGTAAGTGTGTGTGTGAGTGTGTGTGCGCACGCATTATAACCTTAACTTGTCTCCAAACCTTTCTCTTTCCCACAATTTAAGCAAAATGACTCACTTGATGTCCTTATCTCCTTGGTAACAACTGTAATATTTCAAAAGCTGAAATAAGTCCATCATCTATGTTGCCATCAGAAAAGTGGGTTCCAGGAAATAGAACCAAGATATTTTAACTAACAGTTCAGACTTTAACCTGGAGCAGTTTTCCACCTTTCCTCTCTCCCTCTCTCTTCTCCCTCTGAGGAACGATCGTTACTCTACCACTAGCTCCATCATGTGGCTATGTTACAGATTGTTCTCTAACACAACAAGGTAAGGTTGGACCATCACACCTGGACATCTCCTCCTGCCCAATAACAGAGTATGGAATTTCATTTGTGGTGTCACCAGGTATATTGAGGCACATAAAAATCACACATTCAAATGCATGGTTTAAAAATAAGACATTGAGAACATAAGAGCTGTTGACCTGATCCCAGATATGTTAATTTGGTCTTTAAGACGGACCTGACGCCTTATGAGGTTTTCAGCAATATTCCAGTCAGACTCACCTGTCTCTGTATGAGGTCTTCAGCGATGTTGTCCCCCATGAATGCGGGCTTTAGCAGCCCCAGAATGATGAGGATGCGGCTGATGCCTGTGGCAGCTGAGAATTGCATGGCCTGGAGGGATGGCACCAGCTGACTGTACCTATAGATACAGAACACAACAACATGTGACTGTAACTATAGAGACACAGAACAACAACAACATGTGACTAACTATAGACACACAGAACACAATAACATGTGACTGTAACTATAGAGACACAGAACACAATAACATGTGACTAACTATAGAGACACAGAACACAATAACGTGACTGTAACTATAGAGACACAGAACACAACAATGGCAATTTGAATGCAGAGATAACGTGACGAGATCCTGAAGGCCCGTTGTCGTGCCATTCATCTGCCGCCATCACCTCATGTTTCAGCATGATAATGCACGCCCCATGTCGCAAGGATCTGTACACAATTCCTGGAAGCTGAAAATGTCCCTGTTCTTCCATGGCCTGCATACTCAACAGACATGTCACCCATTGAGCAAGTTTGGGATGCCCTGGATCGACAGTGTGTTCCAGTTTCCGCCAATATCCAGCAACTTCGCACAGCCATTGAAGAGGAGTGGGACAACATTCCACAGGCCACAATCAACAGCCTGATCAACTCTATGCGAATGAGATGTCACGCTGCATCTGGTCACACCAGATACTGACTGGTTTTCTGATCCATGCCCTACCTTTTTTTAAAGGTATCTGTGACCAACAGATCCATATCTGTATTCCCAGTCATGTGAAATCCATAGATTAGGGCCTAATGAATTTATTTCAATTGACTGATTTCCTTATATGAACTGTAAACTCAGTAGAATTGTTGCGTTTATATTTTTGTTCAGTGTAATTGCATGCCTCTTCCTTTAACAGACTAGAATTTAAATGGATTTCCAATCCTGATATTAAATGATCGACAAATGCAATGTTTCAATACTGACAAGAGTATGGTTATAGAACAATGCATGGAGTATGATTATAGAACAGCCCTAGGCTAGGCTGTGTTTCACTGTTCTTTAGGCCAGCAGCAATAAGCCCTCTAAACTGAGAGATTGCAGGGGAGAGATGAGGGCTAGGAAAGTCCCTTGACCTTAGTTTCACCTACAACATCATAGCGATGTGTTTATTCTGAACAATCTTGGTTACAACAGTGTGACATATAGACAATGTCGCGTTGGTCTAAAAAAACGGACCTATTGGGAACATCCATCATAAATATAATATTAATAAATATGTATCTTCAGCCAAAATCCCAAACTTTCTCTAACAGGCGTTTTGACAGGAGAGAATGAGAGATATGTTTTTGGGGCAAATGAGGAGAGCTTTGCTGGGATTTTGTAACTCAGGAGGGCCAATCGGTCTCGGCTCACTGGTGCTTTGAATTGGCTGGTCTCAGCCTGCAGAGCCCAATCAATAGTGGCGTCCGCCTCACAGCTGCCAGTGCTCAGCCCCCCTCCTCTAGTGTTCAGCCCACCCATCCACTTTGCTCAGACCACCCACAGCCCTAAGCCCTTGCCCTCAGTTCACCCTCAGCCAACCCACCCCACAGCTCTGACCCTCACAGCTATCCCTACAACGCTCCCCCAACTGCTAGGCCCACAGCCCCAAGACACAGCCCTAAGCCCCAGGCCTCAGCCCACCCCACAGTGCTAGTCAGGCCCACAGCCTCCAGCCAGGCCCCAACCTAGAGTGCACACCCCCCGACCCAAAGTGCTCACCCCACAGCCTTCACCTCAAGTCGACATTGGCTTGTTATTTCCCATATGTGTTGAGATATCAAGCTTTGTCAAAGGATGTACATCCTGATAAGGCTATAACCTGATGTCTAGATGAGGCTATAACCTGATGTCTAGATGAGACTATAACCTGATGTCTAGATGAGGCTATAACCTGATGTCTAGATGAGACTATAACCTGATGTCTAGATGAGACTATAACCTGATGTCTAGATGAGACTATAACCTGATGTCTAGATGAGGCTATAACCTGATGTCTAGATGAGGCTATAACCTGATATCTAGATGAGGCTATAACCTGATGTCTAGATGAGGCTATAACCTGATGTCTAGATGAGGCTATAACCTGATGTCTAGATGAGGCTATAACCTGATGTCTAGATGAGGCTATAACCTGATGTCTAGATGAGGCTATAACCTGATGTCTAGATGAGGCTATAACCTGATGTCTAGATGAGGCTATAACCTGATGTCTAGATGAGGCTATAACCTGATGTCTAGATGAGGCTATAACCTGATGTCTAGATGAGGCTATAACCTGATGTCTAGATGAGACTATAACCTGATGTCTAGATGAGACTATAACCTGATGTCTAGATGAGGCTATAACCTGATGTCTAGATGAGGCTATAACCTGATGTCTAGATGAGACTATAACCTGATGTCTAGATGAGACTATAACCTGATGTCTAGATGAGGCTATAACCTGATGTCTAGATGAGGCTATAACCTGATGTCTAGATTAGGCTATAACCTGATGTCTAGATGAGACTATAACCTGATGTCTAGATGAGGCTATAACCTGATGTCTAGATGAGGCTATAACCTGATGTCTAGATGAGGCTATAACCTGATGTCTAGATGAGACTATAACCTGATGTCTAGATGAGACTATAACCTGATGTCTAGATGAGACTATAACCTGATGTCTAGATGAGGCTATAACCTGATGTCTAGATGAGGCTATAACCTGATGTCTAGATGAGGCTATAACCTGATGTCTAGATGAGACTATAACCTGATGTCTAGATGAGGCTATAACCTGATGTCTAGATGAGACTATAACCTGATGTCTAGATGAGGCTATAACCTGATGTCTAGATGAGGCTATAACCTGATGTCTAGATGAGGCTATAACCTGATGTCTAGATGAGGCTATAACCTGATGTCTAGATGAGGCTATAACCTGATGTCTAGATGAGGCTATAACCTGATATCTAGATGAGGCTATAACCTGATGTCTAGATGAGACTATAACCTGATGTCTAGATGAGGCTATAACCTGATGTCTAGATGAGACTATAACCTGATGTCTAGATGAGGCTATAACCTGATGTCTAGATGAGACTATAACCTGATGTCTAGATGAGGCTATAACCTGATGTCTAGATGAGGCTATAACCTGATGTCTAGATGAGGCTATAACCTGATGTCTAGATGAGGCTATAACCTGATGTCTAGATGAGGCTATAACCTGATGTCTAGATGAGGCTATAACCTGATATCTAGATGAGGCTATAACCTGATGTCTAGATGAGACTATAACCTGATGTCTAGATGAGGCTATAACCTGATGTCTAGATGAGACTATAACCTGATGTCTAGATGAGGCTATAACCTGATGTCTAGATGAGGCTATAAACTGATGTCTAGATAAGGCTATAACCTGATGTCTAGATGAGACTATAAACTGATGTCTAGATAAGGCTATAACCTGATGTCTAGATGAGGCTATAAACTGATGTCTAGATGAAGCTATAACCTGATGTCTAGATGAGGCTATAACCTGATATCTAGATGAGGCTATAACCTGATGTCTAGATGAGGCTATAAACTGATGTCTAGATGAGGCTATAACCTGATGTGTACTCAGGTATTTGGAGATACAAATGTTAACAGTCTTCCAGTCTTAAACTTCAGCTACAATACACGCGTCACCGTCTAAGTGCTGTCAATAGGACGTTCTACCTGCTACACAGCAACCAACCAAAATCGACTTTATTTCAATTGACATGATAGAATGAACGCTCGAGTCAACCATCGAGAATTGAACCTCAGCGATTCTTGAGCTTGGACACAGTCATTGGACGCGACGCAACGCGAGCAGTATAGCAGCTTTCATTGATTTCAAAGGAAGCATTCCCTCAATGGCTGATGGCAATGCCGGACGCCTAATGGCTGTATTGTAGCAGGGCCGTTAGGAAGAAGTCACAAATAGCCAAAAGTTTAACTTAGTCGTGGCAGAAGACAGGAAAATAGTTGCTGCTACCTTTCTCAATTTCAGCCTTTCACAGACCATTTTTCTTCTTCAAAATCAGATATTCAAAGACTTTTAGAAGGGACTCTTATAACCTGGCTCTTTAGGGACTTCTCTGTCTCCACACATTTCTACCTGTCACCTTTTCCTCTCCATAAAAACTCTATCAGCCCCTGTTTGAATCTGGTCAAATCATTGCGTCTGTCTGTCTGTCCTTGGCATTGACATTATTTCAAGGATTCTCCAGCCACCTGTCCTGTACCTTCCTATTCCCTCCTCTTTTTTTCCATTTTTAATTTGCCCGGGAGTGAGGATTATGCGAGGGAAGGCATGCGTGTCAAAGGGAAATGTAGTGGGTAAAGACAGCCCAGATTGGCGGGATGAATGAAGGCGATAAGACAGGAGAGGGAGTGGAGGAACCATGTAGAGCAAAACGCCTCAGCCATGTTGGTCATTTCAGAGGACTCTTTTTTCCCACCTTCCTCCTCAGGAGCGGCAAGGCAATATCTAAATTAATAACGTGATGAAATGAGTTTGTGCGGCGGACTTTCTGCTGTTTGACTTTCCCATCTGGATTAGTGCAGGCTGAATAGACGCTCTGTTACTTTTGTTACAACTGTCGCAATTCACTGTCGGAATTTGGCCCCCGACAAGATAACACGGTCCTGCCTCATTAGCATGTCATTCCATATGCAGGGCCTCCATTACCTGAGAGGGAGCTCACGGACAAAACACAGACTATTACACGAGTAGAACGTAGAACATGTTCTATTACACGACTAGGAGAGAACGTAGAACATGCACTATTAAATGAGAACACATAAAATTGACTATTAAGTAGGTTAGAACGTAGAACATGGACAATTACACGAGTAGCAGAGAACACAGAACATGGACTATTACGCAGGTTGGCATTTATTGTCATGAGTCTTGCCCTGGAGGCAGCTCTGCAGAGTGGTCACTAGCTGGCACAGCCACAAAGTCATACAATCTTATTTTAAACCAAACCCCAACCACACTGTTTAGCCTAATGCCTAACCCTGATCTTAAAATTACAACCAAAAAGCAAATTTTGGTTTTCATGAATTCTTATGATATAGCCAATTTTGCAGCTGGCGCATCTAGTGGAAATGGCTCAGTTCTTCCTCCTGGGCAAGATTCATGAAAAATAAACCTGCAACTATTAGACTAGTAGGAGAGAAAACAGAACAAGGACTATTACAGGAGAGAAAACAGAACAAGGACTATTACAGGAGAGCAAACAGAACAAGGACTATCACAGGAGAGCAAACAGAACAAGGACTATTACAGGAGAGAAAACAGAACAAGGACTATTACAGGAGAGCAAACAGAACAAGGACTATTACAGGAGAGAAAACAGAACAAGGACTATCACAGGAGAGCAAACAGAACAAGGACTATTACAGGAGAGAAAACAGAACAAGGACTATTACAGGAGAGAAAACAGAACAAGGACTATTACAGGAGAGAAAACAGAACAAGGACTATCACAGGAGAGCAAACAGAACAAGGACTATTACAGGAGAGAAAACATAACAAGGACTATCACAGGAGAGAAAACAGAACAAGGACTATTACAGGAGAGAAAACAGAACAAGGACTATCACAGGAGAGCAAACAGAACAAGGACTATTACATGAGAGCAAACAGAACAAGGACTATCACAGGAGAGAAAACAGAACAAGGACTATTACAGGAGAGAAAACAGAACAAGGACTATTACAGGAGTAGGAGAAAGAAATAGTGCAAAATAAAACAGTGATTTATTGGGAGATTCCTGTGAAACACAGTGACACACCAAACAGAGGGTGGAGCTATTCTCATCTTGCTACCTTGTAGTGTTACTTGGAAATACTTATAATACAGGGCTCCAGTCACATTCAAGCTGCGAAGATTTGTAAATGTAATCAAAGTGCCATTCTTCCTGAGATTAACAACTACTGAAACTAGAGACATGAATGAATAAATGCAGACAGACTGCCCTTTCAGTAAACCAACAGAGCAATGCCCCACTTGGCCACAGTGTGGCAGTGTTGTACTGCCCAGAACAGCCAGAGCCAGCAGCGGTTCCTTACTCCCTGAGTCAATACTATAGATTATAGCGGAGGAAATACACGGGGGCCGAGACAGCCCTGCTTCATTAGTGGAACGGAGCAACAATAGCTACGCTGACAGCGGTGCCAATTACATTCCTGACTCTCCTGCTAGTCTCTGGGGAGCTGTGCTGTTCTAACAGAGTTAGCGGAGGCTGAGAGGAGGCAGAAAGAAACATTGGAGACGTTTCAATGGAGTCATGGCTACTCTCTGTCGCAGAGTAACACACACACTCTCTGACTCTCTCTCTCTCTCTCACACGCACACACTTGAAAGACTCACACTCATAATCGATATCCTAACAGAGTGCGTCATATTTCCTGGTGTTACTGCCCACAGTCCATTGGTGGAGCTGCCTATCTGGGCCCTGAGTCCCCCATGACAGGGGTTGGGAGGCTTGGAGCCTGGCCTGGCCTTGCTCGACTGGATTACTGAACCCAGGCAGGCAACACACAGAGTGAATGAGCTCAGAGGAGAATGCTGCTGCTACCTGTGCCTGGCCTGCAGAGTGGCTGGACTGCTCTCTGTCACTATACAGTCCTCAACCTAGACATAGCCACAGAGTATGGAAAGTCCTTTGACAATTTTTGGAAACAGCAGCTCACAACTTCAATCCTAGAGACGGTCTTCAGTCATGTGTTTCAGAATCAGCCTTCTACCCAGCCTGTAAAACTGTGACTGAAAGCGCAGATGGACACACACTTTCAACAAACAAGGGGAAAATAAAAGCATATGGTTTATAAAATCTAATGAAACGAGAGGAATCATCTATGCCCATCACACCAGTCCATCATCTGACAAAGTGACAGTCATATGTTGCCTGTCATACAAAACTGTCTCCCCCACCTTCCCCTGCTGGCTGTCTGGCTAGGGGGGTCTGAGTGTCAGAGAAACATGAAACATGAACAGGAACATTCACACACACACACACAGTTTGCACAGGGCCGTCTGGGACAGTCTGTGCCCTCAGTGTGCCCAGGATATTAATGACGGATCAGATGATGAATGGGGCTTGGCTGGATGTGATATGGAGTCTCCATTTGGACTCATAACTCTATCAGGTTTCCATCCAGGCTAGGCTGATCCACCTCCAGACCAGGCTGGCCCACCACCTACCACCCCAGCTGGTACTGTAGCTCATGTCTGCCTGCTGAGAGACAGCCAGTCAGGTGGGGCTTCCATCACCTCCACCACACCATCAGACCCAGTGCTTTGACTGTCTGGTTCTGCTAATTTAAAATGTCACTGCAGGTTGACCAACCATTAACCCTTTGAAGTAAATGCCTTCTTAGTAGGACATTAAGCCCTCTTACTTTCATCATAACAGGTACTGTGAGTCTTGGATACCTTTTCTTCTACTTGATATTATGAAGAGTGCAGATGTTGGTCATCCTAACATGAAAACGACTTTGTCCTGAATATCTGAAATAAGGAAAATAACCAACATCATGAATGCAATTAGCCTATTTCTACATAGTTATACTCCAGTGATTTCATGATGTGAAGGATTCAGTTTGAGTAAACATTTAAAAAGCTAGAGTAAAATTGGGTGTTTTGACAATCAACGCTCATTAAACAAACAATTAGGACAAGCTCATTAAAATAGAATACTTCCCACTGTTTTGGATTATATTAAATAGGAGTCAATATTTTCCCCTGAGACAAAGTCATTCTGTAATACACCCACCAAAAACACCGGCTCTCACACACACA
>NW_025536708.1:0-51460 GCF_020615455.1 Coregonus clupeaformis
ATAAATACACAGAGAGAGAGGTAAACCCAGCTCAATACACATATAAGAAATCCTGCTCAATATACACAGAGAGAGAGGTAACCCAGCTAAATACATAGAGAGATATGTAAACCCAGCTCAATACACAGAGAGAGTGGTAAACCCAGATCAATACACAGAGAGAGGTAAACCCAGATCAATACACAGAGAGAGAGGTAAACCCCAGCCTCCAATACAAGAGAGAGAGGTAAACCCTGCTCAATACACAGAGAGAGAGGTAAACCCAGCTCAATACACAGAGAGGTAAACCCAGCCTAATACACAGAGAATAACCCAGCTCACACACACAGAGAGAGGTAAACCCACTCAATACACAGAGAGAGAGTGTAACCCAGCTCAATACACAGAGAGAGAGGTAAACCCAGCTCAATACACAGAGAGAGAGGTAAACCAAGCTCAATACACAGAGAGGTAAACCCAGCTCAATACACACAGAGAGGTAAACCCAGCTCAATACATGAGAGAGAGCTAAACCCAGCTCAATACACAATGAGAGAGGAAACACAGCTCAATACACAGTGAGAGAGGTAAACCCAGCTCAATACACATAGAGAGAGAGGTAAACCCAGCTCAATACACAGGAGAGAGGTAAACCAAGCTCAATACACATAGAGAGAGAGGTAAATCCCACTAATACACAGTGAGAGAGGTAAACCCAGCTCAATACACAATGAGAGAGGTAAACACAGCTCACACAGAGAGAGAGCTAAACCCAGCTCAATACACAATGAGAGAGGTAAACACAGCTCAATACACAGAGAGAGACACAGCCCACACAGAGAGAGGTAACTCCCAGCTACCACACAGAGAGAGGGTAAAACCCAGCTCAATACACATAGAGTTAAACCCTGCTCAATACACACAGAGAGAGATAACTCAGCTTAATAAGCATAGAGAGATATGTAAACCCAGCTCAATACACAGAAAAAGGTAAACCCAGATCAATACACAGAGAGAGAGGTAAACCCAGCTCAATACACAAGACAGCTAAACCCAGCTCAATACACAAGAGAGAGTTCAAACCCAGCTCAATACACAGAGAGAGAGTGTAAACCTAGCCTAATACACAGAGAGAGAGGTAAACCCAGCTCAATACACAGAGAGAGAGGTAAACCCAGCTCAACACACAGAGAGAGAGAGAGGTAAAACCTAGCTCAATACACAGAGAGAGAGGTAAACTCCAGCTCAATACACACAGGAGAGAGAGGTAAACCCAGCTTAATACAGAGAGGTAAACCCAGCTCAATAAAAACAGAGAGGTAAACCCAGCTCAATAACAGAGAGGTAAACCCAGCTCAATACACAGAGAGAGGTAAACACAGCTCAATACACAAAGAGAGGTATACCCAGCTCAATACACAGAGAGAGAGGTAAACCCAGCTCAATACACAGAGAAGTAAACCTAGCTCAATACACATAGAGCTAAACCCAGCTCAATACACAGAGAGGTAAACCCAGCTCAATACACAGAGAGCTAAACACAGCTCAATACACAGAGAGGTAAACCCAGCACAATACACTGAGAGGAACCCAGCTCAATACACAATGAGAGAGGTAAACCCAGCTCAATACACAGAGAGGTAAACCCAGCCTCAATACACAATAGAGAGAGGTAAACACAGCTCAATACACAGTGAGAGAGGAAACACAGCTCAATACACAGTGAGAGAGGAAATCTCAGCTCAATACACAAGAGAGAGAGGTAAACTCAGCTCCAATACATAGTGAGAGAGTTAAACCAAGCACAATACACTGTGAGAGAGGTAAACCCAGCTCAATACACAATGAGAAAGAGGTAAACACAGCTCAATACACAGAGAGAGAGCTAAACCCAAAGCTCAATACACAATAGAGGTAAACACAGCTCAATACACAGTGAGAGAGGTAAACCCAGCTCAATACACGAGAGAGGTAAACACAGCTAAATACACAGTGAGAGAGGTAAACCCAGCTCAATACACATAGAGAGAGGTAAAACTCCTGCTCAATACACAGTGAGAGAGGTAAACCCAGCTTAATACAGAGAGAGGTAAACACAGCTCAATACACAGAGAGAGTGAGTAAACCCAGGGATCAATACACAATGAGAGAGGTAAACACAGCCTAATACACAGAGAGAGGTAAACACAGCTCAATACATGAGAGAGGTAAACCCAGCTAAATACCACAGAGAGAGTGGTAAAAACCCAGATCAATACACATAGAGATTAAAGCCAGATCAATACACAGAGAGAGAGGGGTAAACCCAGCTCAATACAAGAGAGATATGGTAAACCCAGCTCCAATACACAGAGAGAGTGGTAAACCCAGATCAATACACAGAGAGAGGTAAACCCAGATCAATACACAGAGAGAGGCAAACCCAGCTCAATACAAAGAGAGAGGTAAACTTAGCTCAATACAAGAGAGAGAGGTAAACCCAGCTCAATACACAGAGAGAGAGTAAACAGCTCAATACACAGAGAGGTAAACCCAGGCTCAGATACACAGAGAGGTAAAACCCAGCTCAATACACAGAGAGAGGTAAACCCAGCTCAATACACAGAGAGAGAGGTAAACCCAGCTCAATACACAGAGAATGAGAAGGTAAACCCAGCTCAATACACAGTCAGAGATTAAACCCTGCTCAATACACACAGAGAGAGAGAAAGTAAACAGCTCAATACACAGAGAGGTAAACCCAGCTCTCAATAAACATAGAGGGAGGTAAACCTAGCTCAATACACAGAGTGAGAGGTAAACCCAGCTCAATACACAGAAGAGAGGTAAACACAGCGTCAATAGACAGAGAGAGGTATACCCAGCTCAATACACAGAGAGAAATTAAACATAATAACAGAGGTAAACCCAGCTCAATACACAGAGAGGTAAACCCAGCTCAATACACAGAGAGGTAAACCCAGCTCAATACACATAGAGGTAAACCCAGCTCAATACACAAAGAGCTAAACCCAGGTCAATACACACAGAGAGCTAAACACAGCTCAATACACAGAGAGGTAAACCCAGCTCAATACACAGAGAGAGATGTAAACCCAGCTCAATACACAGAGAGAGGTAAACCCAGCTCAATACACGAGAGAGGAAACCCAGCTCAATACACAGAGAGGTAAACACAGCTCAATACACATGAGAGTAAACACAGCTCAATACACAGTGAGAGAGGTAAACCCAGCTCAATACAATACAGAGAGAGAGGCTAAACCCAGCTCAATACACAGAGAGAAGGTAAACCAAGCTCAATACACCGAGAGAGAGGTAAACCCAGCTCAATACACAATGAGAGAGGTAAACCCAGCTCAATCAGACACATGAGAGAGAGCTAAACCCAGCTAAATACACAAGAGAGGTAAACGCAGCTCAATACACAGAGAGGTAAACCCAGCTCAATACACAGAGAGAGCTAAACCCAGCTCAATACACAGAGAGGTAAACCCAGCTCACCACACACAGAGAGTTAAACCCAGCCTCAATACACAGAGAGAGGGTAAAACCCAGCTCAATAAACAGAGAGAGAGATGTAAACCCAGCTCAATACACAGGACAGAGATGGTACAGCTCAATACACAGAGAGAGGTAAACCCAGCTCAATACACAGAGAGAGAGGTAAACCAGCTCAATACAAAGAGAGAGGTAAACCCAGCTCAATACACAGAGAGAGAGGTAAACCCAGCTCAATACACAGAGAGGTAAACCCAGCTCAATACAAGAGAGGCAAACCCAGCGTCAATACACAGAGAGAGGTAAACCCAGCTCAATACACAGAGAGAGAGAGTAAACCCAGCTCAATACACACAGAGAGTAAACTCAGCTAACCAGAGAGGGGGGTAAACCCAGCCAAACAGTACAAGAGTAGAGAGGTAAACCCAGCTCAATACACAAGAGTTAAACCCAGCTCAATACACAGTGAGAGAGAGAAAACCCAGCTCAATAACAGAGGAAACCCAGCTCAGCCACACATAGAGAGGTAAACCCAGCTCATACACAGGAGAGAGAGAGTAAACCCAGCCCAATACACCGTGAGAGAGAGATGTAAACCCAGCTCAATAAAGAATGAGAGAGGTAAACCCAGCTCAATACACAGAGAGAGAGGCTAAAACCCAGCTAAATAACAAGAGAGAGTGAACTCAGCTATCAATACACAGTGAGAGAGTAAGCAGCTCAATACACAGTGAGAGGTAAACACAGCTCAATACACAGTGAAGTAAACCCAGCTCAATACACATAGAGAAGAGAGGTAAACCCAGCTCAATACAGAGAGAGAGAGGTAAACCCAGCTCAATACACAGAGAGAGAGGTAAACCCAGCTCAATACACAAGAGAGAAACCCAGCTCAAATTAGAGACAGAGAGAGAGGTAAACCCAGCTCAATACACAGAGAGAGGCAAAACAGCTCAATACACAGAGAGAGAGGCAAACCCAGCTCAATACACAGAGAGAGAGAGGTAAACCTAGCTCAATACACAGAGAGAGGTAAATACAGCTCAATACCACAGTGAGAGAGTAAACCCAGCTTAATACACAAGAGAAGTAAAACCCAGCTCAATACACAGTGAGAGAGGTAAACCCAGCTCAATACACATAGAAAAAAGATAAGAGAGGGTAAACCCAGCACAATACAAATGAGAGAGGTAAACCCAGCTCAATACCTACAGAGAGAGAGAGTAAACCCAGCTCAATACACAGAGAGAGGTAAACCCGGCTCAATACACAGAGAGAGAGGTAAACCCAGCTCAATACACAGAGAGAGAGGTAAACCAGCTCAATACACAGAGAGGTAAACCAGCTCAATACACAAGAGAGAGAAAGGTAAACCCAGCTCAATACACAGAGAGGTAAACCCAGCTCAATACACAGAGAGAGAGAGTTAAACCCAGCTCAATACACAGAGAGAGAGGTAAACCCAGCTTAATACACAGTGAGAGAGGTAAACACAGCTCAAACACAGAGAGAGAGGTAAACCCAGCTCTCTCAATACACAGAGAGAGAGGTAAAACCAGCTCAATACACAGAGAGAGAGGTAAACACAGCTCAATACACAGAGAGAGGTAAACCCAGCTCAATACACAAGAGAGAGGTAAACACAGCTCAATACACAGAGAGAGAGGTAAACCCAGCTCAATACACAATGAGAGAGAGGTAAACACAGCTCAATACACACAGAGAGAGAGGTAGAACACAGCTCAATACACAGAGAGAGGTAAACCCAGCTAAATACAGAGAGAGGTAAACCCAGCTCAACAAACCGCTCAATACACAAGAGAGAGAGAGTAAACCCAGCTCAATACACAGAGAGAGTAAACCCAGCTCAATACACAGAGAGAGGTAAACCCAGCTCAATACACAGAGAGAGTAAACCCAGCTCAATACACAGTGAGAGAGGTAAACCCAGCTCAATACACACAGAGAGAGAGGTAGAACCCAGCTCAATACACAGAGAGAGAGGTAAACCAAGCCAATACACAGAGAGAGGAAACCAGCTCAATACACAGAGAGAATGGTAAACCCAGCTCAATACACAGAGAGGAGAGGTAAACCCAGCTCAATACACAAGAGAGAGGTAAACACAGCTCAATACACAGAGAGAGAAACCCAGCTCAATACACAGAGAGAGAGGTAAACCCAGCGGTCAATACACAGAGAGGTAAACCCAGCTCAATACACAGAGAGGTAAAATCAGCTCAATACACAGAGAGAGGCTAAACCCAGCTTAATACATAGAGAGATGTAAACCCAGCTCAATACACAGAGAGAGAAGTAAACCCAGCTCAATACATAAGAGAGGTAAACCCAGCTCAATACACAGAGAGAGAGAGGTAAACCCAGCTCAATACACAGAGAGAGAGAGGTAAACCCAGCTCAATACACAGAGAGAGGTAAACCCAGCTCAATACACAAGAGAGAGGTAAACCCAGCTCAATACACAGAGAGGTAAACCCAGCTCAATACACAGAGAGAAGTAAACCCAGCTCAATACACAGAGAGAGAGGTAAACCCAGCTCAATACACAGAGAGAGGTAAACCCAGCTCAATACACAGAGAGAGGTAAACCCAGCTCAATACACGTGAGAGAGAGTTAAGACCCTGCTCAATACACACAGAGAGAGAGGTAAACCCAGCTCAATAACAGAGAGAGGTAAACCCAGCTCAATACACAGAGAGAGAGGTAAACACAGCTCAATACACAGAGAGAGAGAGTACTTACAGCTCAATACACAGAAATATACCCAGATCAACAAACAGAGAGAGAGAAACCCAGCTCAATACACAGAGAGAGAGGTAAACCCAGCTCAATACACAGAGAGAGAGGTAAACCCAGCTCAATACACAGAGAGAGAGTAAACCCAGCTCAATACACAGAGAGAGGTAAACCCAGCTCAATACACAGAGAGAGAGGTAACCCCAGCTCAATACACAGAGAGGTAAACCCAGCTCAATACACAGAGAGGTAAACCCAGCTCAATACACAGAGAGGTAAACCCAGCTCAATACACAAGGGAGAGGTAAACCCAGCTCAATACACAAGAGAGGTAAACCCAGCTCAATACACAGAGAGGGTAAACCCAGCTGCAATACACAGAGAGAGGTAAACCCAGCTCAATACACAGAGAGGTAAACCCAGCTCAATACAGAGGAGAGAGGTAAACCCAGCTCAATACACAGAGAGAGAGGTAAACCCAGCTCAATACACAGGAGAGAGGTAAACCCAGCTCAATACACAGAGAGAGAGGTAAACCCAGCTCAATACACAGTGAGAGAGGTAAACCCAGCTCAATACACAGAGAGAGGTAAACCCAGCTCAATACACAAGAGAGGTAAACCCAGCTCAATACACAGGAGAGAGGTAAACCCAGCTCAATACACAGAGAGAGAGTAAACCCAGCTCAATACACAAGAGAGAGGTAAACACAGCTCAATACACAGAGAGAGGTAAACCCAGCTCAATACACAGAGAGAGGTAAACCCAGCTCAATACACAGAGAGGTAAACCCAGCTCAATACACACAGAGAGAGGTAAACCCAGCTCAATACGTAAACTCTCAATACACAGAGAGAGAGGTTAAACCCAGCTCAATACACAGAGAGAGGTAAACCCAGCTCAATACACAGAGAGAGAGGTAAACCCAGCTCAATACACAGAGAGAGAGGTAAACCCAGCTCAGCCATACACAAGGAGAGAGGTAAACCCAGCTCAATACACAGAGAGAGTAAACCCAGCTTAATACACAGAGAGAGAGGTAAACCCAGCTCAATACACAGAGAGAGAGGTAAACCCAGCTCAATACACAGAGAGAGGTAAACCCAGCTCAATACACAGAGAGAGAGAGGTAAACCCAGCTCAATACACAAAGAGAGAGGTAAACCCTGCTCAATACACAAGAGAGAGAGGTAAACCCAGCTCAATACACAGGAGAGAGGTAAACCCAGCTCAATACACAGAGAGGGTAAACCCAGCTCAATACACAGAGAGAGTAAACCCAGCTCAATACACAGAGAGAGAGGTAAACCCAGCTCAATACACAGGAGAGAGCTAAACCCAGCTCAATACACAGAGAGAGAGAAAACCCAGCTCAATACACAGAGAGGTAAACCCAGCTCAATACACATAGAGAGAGAGGTAAACCCAGCTCAATACACAGTGAGAGAGGTAAACACAGCTCAATACACAGTGAGAGAGGTAAACCCAGCTCAATACACATAGAGAGAGAGGTAAACCCAGCTCAATACACAAGAGAGGTAAACTCAGCTCAATACACAGAGAGAGAGGTAAACCAGCTCAATACACAGAGAGAGGTAAACCCAGCTCAATACACAGAGAGAGAGGTAAACCCAGCTCAATACACAGAGAGAGAGGTAAACCCAGCTCAATACACAGAGAGAGAGGTAAACCCAGCTCAATACACAGAGAGAGAGGTAAACCCAGCTCAATACACAGAGAGAGTAAACCCAGCTCAATACACAGAGAGAGAGGTAAACCCAGCTCAATACACAGAGAGAGGTAAACCCAGCTCAATACACAGAGAGAGGTAAACTCAGCTCAATACACAGAGAGAGAGGTAAACCCAGCTCAATACACAGAGAGGTAAACCCAGCTCAATACACAGAGAGAGGTAAACCCAGCTCAATACACAGAGAGAGAGGTAAACCCAGCTCAATACACAGAGAGAGAGGTAAACCCAGCTCAATACACAGAGAGGTAAACCCAGTTCAATACATAAGAGCTAAACCCAGCTCAATACACAGAGAGGTAAACCCAGCTCAATACACAGAGAGAGGAAAACCCAGCTCAATACACAGAGAGAGGTAAACCCAGCTCAATACACAGAGAGAGGTAAACTCAGCTCAATACAGCAGAGAGAGGTAAACCCAGCTCAATACACAGAGAGAGGTAAACCCAGCTCAATACACAGAGAGGCTAAACCCAGCTCAATACACAGAGAGAGGTAAACCCAGCTCAAGTACACAGAGAGAGGTAAACCCAGCTCAATACACAGAGAGAGAGTAAACCCAGCTCAATACACAGAGAGGTAAACCCAGCTCAATACACAGAGAGAGGTAAACCCAGCTCAATACACATGAGGAGGTAAACCCAGCTCAATACACAGAGAGAGAGGTAAACCCAGCTCAATACACAGTGAGAGAGGTAAACCCAGCTCAATACACAGAGAGAGAGTGGTAAACCCAGCTCAATACACAGAGAGAGGTAAACCCAGCTCAATACACAAGAGAGAGGTAAACCCAGCTCAATACACAGAGAACCAGCTCAATAAGAGAGGTAAACCCAGCTCAATACACAGAGAGAGGTAAACACAGCTCAATACACAGAGAGAGAGGGTAAACTCAGCTCAATACACAGAGAGAGAGGTAAACCCAGCTCAATACACAGAGAGAGGTAAACCCAGCTCAATACACAGAGAGAGGTAAACCCAGCTCAATACACAGAGAGAGAGGTAAACCCAGCTCAATACACAAGAGAGAGGTAAACCCAGCTCAATACACAGAGAGAGGTAAACCCAGCTCAATACACAGAGAGAGTAAACCCAGCTCAATACACAGTGAGAGAGGTAAACCCAGCTCAATACACAGAGAGAGGTAAACCCAGCTCAATACACAGAGAGAGAGGTAAACCCAGCTCAATACACAGTGAGAGAGAGGTAAACCCAGCTCAATACACAGAGAGAGGTAAACCCAGCTCAATACACAGAGAGAGGTAAACCCAGCTCAATACAAAGAGAGAGGTAAACCCAGCTCAATACACAGTGGAGAGAGGTAAACCCAGCTCAATACACAGAGAGAGAGGTAAACCCAGCTCAATACACAGTGAGAGAGGTAAACCCAGCTCAATACACATAGAGAGAGAGGTAAACCCAGCTCAATACACAGTGAGAGAGGTAAACCCAGCTCAATACACAGAGAGAGAGGTAAACCCAGCTCAATACACAGAGAGAGAGCTAAACCCAGCTCAATACACATAGAGAGAGAGGTAAACCCAGCTCAATACACAGAGAGAGAGCTAAACCCAGCTCAATACACAGAGAGAGAGGTAAACCCAGCTCAATACACAGAGAGAGGTAAACACAGCTCAATACACAGTGAGAGAGGTAAACCCAGCTCAATACACAGTGAGAGAGGTAAACACAGCTCAATACACAGTGAGAGAGGTAAACCCAGCTCAATACACAAGGAGAGAGGAAACCCAGCTCAATACACAGAGAGAGGTAAACACAGCTCAATACACAGAGAGAGAGCTAAACCCAGCTCAATACACAGAGAGAGGTAAACACAGCTCAATACACAGTGAGAGAGGTAAACACAGCTCAATACACAGAGAGAGGTAAACCCAGCTAAATACACAGAGAGAGGTAAACCCAGCTCAATACACATATAGTTAAATCCTGCTCAATACACACAGAGAGAGAGGTAAACCCAGCTCAATACACAGAGAGAGAGGTAAACCCAGCTCAATACACAGAGAGAGAGGTAAACCCAGATCAATACACAGAGAGAGAGGTAAACCCAGATCAATACACAGAGAGAGAGGTAAACCCAGCTCAATACACAGAGAGAGAGGTAAACCCAGCTCAATACACAGAGAGAGAGTAAACCCAGCTCAATACACAGAGAGAGGTAAACCCAGCTCAATACACAGAGAGAGAGGTAAACCCAGCTCATACACAGAGAGAGGTAAAACCCAGCTCAATACACAGAGAGAGGTAAACCCAGCTCAATACACAAGAGAGAGGTAAACCCAGCTCAATACACAGAGAGAGGTAAACCCAGCTCAATACACAGAGAGAGGTAAACCCAGCTCAATACACAAGAGAGGTAAACCCAGCTCAATACACGAGAGAGAGGTAAACCCAGCTCAATACACAGAGAGAGGTAAACCCAGCTCAATACACAGAGAGGTAAACCCAGCTCAATACACAGAGAGAGGTAAACCCAGCTCAATACACAAGAGAGAGGTAAACCCAGCTCAATACACAGAGAGAGGTAAACCCAGCTCAATACACAAGAGAGAGAGGTAAACCCAGCTCAATACACATAGAGAGAGTTAAACCCAGCTCAATACACAGAGAGAGGTAAACCCAGCTCAATACACAGAGAGAAGGTAAACCCAGCTCAATACACAGAGAGGTAAACCCAGCTCAATACACAGAGAGGTAAACCCAGCTCAATACCAAGAGAGGTAAACCCAGCTCAATACACAGAGAGAGAGTAAACCCAGCTCAATACAAAGAGAGAGGTAAACCCAGCTCAATACACAGAGAGAGTAAACTCAGCTCAATACACAGGAGAGAGGTAAACCCAGCTCAATACACAGAGAGGTAAACCCAGCTCAATACACAAGAGAGAGAGGTAAACCCAGCTCAATACACAGTGAGAGAGGTAAACCCAGCTCAATACACAGTGAGAGAGGTAAACCCAGCTCAATACACATGAGAGAGGTAAACCCAGCTCAATACACAGAGAGAGAGGTAAACCCAGCTCAATACACATGAGAGAGGTAAACCCAGCTCAATACACAGAGAGAGAGGTAAACCCAGCTCAATACACAAGAGAGAGGTAAACCCAGCTCAATACACAGAGAGAGTAAACCCAGCTCAATACACAGAGAGAGGTAAACCCAGCTCAATACACAGAGAGGTAAACCCAGCTCAATACAGAGAGAGAGGTAAACCCAGCTCAATACACAAAGAGAGAGGTAAACCCAGCTCAATACACAGAGGTAAACCCAGCTCATACACAAAGAGAGAGGTAAACACAGCTCAATACACAGAGAGGTAAACCCAGCTCAATACACAGAGAGGTAAACCCAGCTCAATACACAGAGAGAGGTAAACCCAGCTCAATACACAGAGAGAGGTAAACACAGCTCAATACACAGAGAGAGAGGTAAACCCAGCTCAATACACAGAGAGAGAGGTAAACCCAGCTCAATACACAGAGAGAGAGGTAAACCCAGATCAATACACAGAGAGAGAGGTAAACCCAGATCAATACACGAGAGAGAGGTAAACCCAGCTCAATACAAACAGAGAGAGGTAAACCCAGCTCAATACACAGAGAGAGAGGTAAACCCAGCTCAATACACAGAGAGGTAAACCAAGCTCAATACACAGAGAGAGGTAAACCCAGCTCAATACACAGAGAGAGAGGTAAACCCAGCTCAATACACAGAGAGAGGTAAACCCAGCTCAATACACAAGAGAGAGGTAAACCCAGCTCAATACACAGAGAGAGAGGTAAACCCAGCTCAATACACAGAGAGAGTTAAACCCAGCTCAATACACAGAGAGAGAGGTAAACCCAGCTCAATACATAGAGAGAGGTAAACCCAGCTCAATACACAGAGAGAGGTAAACCCAGCTCAATACACAGAGAGAGGTAAACCCAGCTCAATACACAGAGAGAGAGGTAAACACAGCTCAATACACAGAGAGAGGTAAACCAGCTCAATACACAGAGAGAGAGGTAAACCCAGCTCAATACACAGAGAGGTAAACCCAGCTCAATACACGAGAGAGTAAACCCAGCTCAATACACAGAGAGGTAAACCCAGCTCAATACACAGAGAGTGTAAACCCAGATCAATACACAGAGAGAGGTAAACCCAGCAATACACGAGAGAGGTAAACCCAGCTCAAACACAGAGAGAGGTAAACCCAGCTCAATACACAAGAGAGAGGTAAACCCAGCTCAATACACAGAGAGAGGTAAAACCAGCTCAATACACAGAGAGAGGTAAACTCAGCTCAATACACAGAGAGAGGTAAAACCCAGCTCAATACACAGAGAGAGAGGTAAACCCAGCTCAATACACAGTGAGAGAGGTAAACCCAGCTCAATACACGAGAGGTAAACCCAGCTCAATACACACAGAGAGAGAGTAAACCCAGCTCAATACACAGAGAGAGAGGTAAACCCAGCTCAATACACAGAGAGAGGTAAACCCAGCTCAATACACAGAGAGAGAGGTAAACCCAGCTCAATACACAGAGAGAGGTAAACCCAGCTCAATACACAGAGAGAGGTAAACCTAGCTCAATACACAGAGAGAGGTAAACCAGCTCAATACACAGAGAGGTAAACCCAGCTCAATACACAGAGAGAGAGGATAAACCCAGCTCAATACACAGAGAGAGAGTAAACCCAGCTCAATACACAGAGAGGTAAACCCAGCTCAATACACAGAGAGTAAACCCAGCTCAATACAAGAGAGGTAAACCCAGCTCAATACACAGAGAGAGGTAAACCCAGCTCAATACACATAGAGGTAAACCCAGCTCAATACACAAGAGAGGTAAACCCAGCTCAATACACAGAGAGAGGTAAACCCAGCTCAATACACAGAGAGAGGTAAACCCAGCTCAATACACAGAGAGAGGGTAAACCCAGCTCAATACACAGAGAGAGAGGTAAACCCAGCTCAATACACAGAGAGAGGCTAAACCCAGCTCAATACACAGAGAGAGGTAAACCCAGCTCAATACACAGAGAGAGAGGTAAACCCAGCTCAATACACAGAGAGAGAGGGTAAACCCAGCTCAATACACAGAGAGAGGTAAACCCAGCTCAATACACAAGAGAGAGGTAAACACAGCTCAATACACAGAGAGAGGTAAACCCAGCTCAATACACAGAGAGAGAGGTAAACCCAGCTCAATACACAGAGAGAGGTAAACCAGCTCAATACACAAGAGAGAGAGGTAAACCCAGCTCAATACACACAGAGAGAGGTAAACTCAGCTCAATACACAGAGAGAGAGGTAAACCCAGCTCAATACACAGAGAGAGTGGTAAACCCAGCTCAATACACAGAGAGAGGTAAACCCAGCTCAATACAGAGAGAGAGGTAAACCCAGCTCAATACACAGGAGAGAGGTAAACCCAGCTCAATACACGAGAGAGGTAAACCCAGCTCAATACACAGAGAGAGGTAAACCCAGCTCAATACACAGAGAGTGTTAAACCCAGCTCAATACACAGAGAGGTAAACCCAGCTCAATACACAGAGAGAGAGGTAAACCCAGCTCAATACACGAGAGAGGTAAACCCAGCTCAATACACAGAGAGAGGTAAACCCAGCTCAATACACAGAGAGAGAGTAAACCCAGCTCAATACACAGAGAGGTAAACCCAGCTCAATACATGAGAGAGGTAAACCCAGCTCAATCACATAGAGAGGTAAACCCAGCTCAATACACAGAGAGAGAGTAAACCCAGCTCAATACACAGAGAGGGTAAACCCAGCTCAATACACAAGAGAGGTAAACCCAGCTCAATACACAGAGAGAGAGGTAAACACAGCTCAATACACACAGAGAGAGAGGTAAACCCAGCTCAATACACAAGAGAGAGAGGTAAACCCAGCTCAATACACAGAGAGAGAGGTAAACCAGCTCAATACACAGAGAGAGGTAAACCCAGCTCAATACACAGAGAGAGAGGTAAACCCAGCTCAATACACAGAGAGAGAGGTAAACCCAGCTCAATACACAGAGAGAGAGGCATAAACCCAGCTCAATACACAGGAGAGAGGTAAACCCAGCTCAATACACAGAGAGAGAGGTAAACCCAGCTCAATACACAGAGAGAGGTTAAACCCAGCTCAATACACAGAGAGAGAGAGGTAAACCCAGCTCAATACACAGGGAGAGAGGTAAACCCAGCTCAATACACAGAGAGAGAGGTAAACCCAGCTCAATACACAGAGAGAGAGTAAACCCAGCTCAATACACAGAGAGAGAGGTAAACCCAGCTCAATACACAAGAGAGAGGTAAACCCAGCTCAATACACATAGAAGTAAACCCAGCTCAATACAGAGAGAGGTAAACCCAGCTCAATACACAGTGAGAGAGGTAAACCCAGCTCAATACACAGAGAGAGGTAAACCCAGCTCAATACACATAGAGAGAGAGGTAAACCCAGCTCAATACACATGAGAGAGGTAAACTCAGCTCAATACACAGAGAGAGGTAAACCCAGCTCAATACACAGAAGAGAGGTAAACCCAGCTCAATACACAGAGAGGTAAACCCAGCTCAATACACAGAGAGAGGTAAACCCAGCTCAATACACAGAGAGAGAGGTAAACCCAGCTCAATACACAGAGAGAGGGTAAACCCAGCTCAATACACAGAGAGAAGTAAACCCAGCTCAATACACAGAGAGAGAGTAAACCCAGCTCAATACACAGAGAGAGAGGTAAACCCAGCTCAATACACAGAGAGAGAGGTAAACCCAGCTCAATACACAGAGAGGTAAACCCAGCTCAATACACAGAGAGAGGTAAACCCAGCTCAATACACAGAGAGGTAAACCCAGCTCAATACACAGAGAGGTAAACCCAGCTCAATACACAGAGAGAGAGGTAAACACAGCTCAATACACAGAGAGAGGTAAACCCAGCTCAATACACAGAGAGAGGTAAACCCAGCTCAATACACAAGAGAGAGGTAAACCCAGCTCAATACACAGAGAGGTAAACCCAGCTCAATACACAGAGAGGTAAACCCAGCTCAATACACAGAGAGGTAAACCCAGCTCAATACACAGAGAGGTAAACCCAGCTCAATACACAGAGAGGTAAACCCAGCTCAATACACAGAGAGAGGTAAACCCAGCTCAATACACAGAGAGAGAGTAAACCCAGCTCAATACACAGTAGAGAGAGGTAAACCCAGCTCAATACACAGAGAGAGAGGTAAACTCAGCTCAATACACAGGGAGAGAGAGGTAAACCCAGCTCAATACACAGAGAGAGTAAACCCAGCTCAATACACAGAGAGAGGTAAATCAGCTCAATACACAAAGAGAGAGGTTAAACCCAGCTCAATACACAGAGAGAGGTAAACCCAGCTCAAAATAAAGAGAGGTAAACCCAGCTCAATACACAGGAGAGAGAGGTAAACCCAGCCTCAATACACAGAGAGGGTAAACCCAGCTCAATACACAGAGAGAGGTAAACCCAGCTCAATACACAGAGAGAGGTAAACCCAGCTCAATACACAGAGAGAGAGGAGGTAAACCCAGCTCAATACACAGAGAGAGGTAAACCCAGCTCAATACACATAGAGAGAGAGGTAAACCCAGCTCAATACACAGAGAGGTAAACCCAGCTCAATACACAGAGAGAGGTAAACCCAGCTCAATACACAGAGAGAGGTAAACCCAGCTCAATACACGAGAGAGGTAAACCCAGCTCAATACACAGAGAGGTAAACCCAGCTCAATACACAGAGAGGTAAACCCAGCTCAATACACAGAGAGAGGTAAACCCAGCTCAATACACAGAGAGAGGGTAAACTCAGCTCAATACACAGGAGAGAGGTAAACCCAGCTCAATACACAGTGAGAGAGCTAAACCCAGCTCAATACACAGTGAGAGAGCTAAACCCAGCTCAATACAAGAGAGAGGTAAACCCAGCTCAATACACAGAGAGAGAGGTAAACCCAGCTCAATACACAGTGAGCTAAACCCAGTTCAATACATAGAGAGCTAAACCCAGCTCAATACATAGAGAGGTAAACCCAGCTCAATACACAGGAGAGAGAGTAAACCCAGCTCAATACACACAGAGAGAGGTAAACCCAGCTCAATACAGAGAGAGAGGTAAATCAGCTCAATACACAGTGAGAGAGGTAAACCCAGCTCAATACACAGAGAGGTAAACCCAGCTCAATACACAGAGAGAGAGAGGTAAACCCAGCTCAATACACAGTCAGAGAGGTAAACACAGCTCAATACACAGAGAGAGCTAAACCCAGCTCAATAACAGAGAGAGAGGTAAAACCCAGCTCAATACACAGAGAGAGAGGTAAACCCAGCTCAATACACAAAGAGAGAGGTAAACCCTGCTCAATACACAGAGAGAGAGGTAAACCCAGCTCAATACACAGAGAGGTAAACCCAGCTCAATACACAGAGAGAGGTAAACCCAGCTCAATACACAGAGAGAGCTAAACCCAGCTCAATACACAGAGAGAGAGGTAAACACAGCTCAATACACAGAGAGAGGTAAACCCAGCTCAATACACATAGAGAGAGGTAAACACAGCACAATACACAGTGAGAGAGGTAAACCCAGCTCAATACACATAGAGAGAGAGGTAAACCCAGCTCAATACACAGTGAGAGAGGTAAACACAGCTCAATACACAGAGAGAGAGGTAAACCCAGCTCAATACACAGAGAGAGAGGTAAACACAGCTCAATACACAGAGGAGGTAAACAAAGCTCAATACACGAGAGAGAGGTAAACCCAGCTCAATACACAGAGAGGTAAACCCAGCTCAATACACAGAGGTAAACCCAGCTCAATACACAGAGAGAGCTAAACCCAGCTCAATACACAGAGAGAGCTAAACCCAGCTCAATACACAGAGAGAGAGGTAAACCCAGCTCAATACACAGTGAGAGAGGTAAACCAAGCTCAATACACATAGAGAGAGAGGTAAACCAAGCTCAATACACATAGAGAGAGAGGTAAACCCAGCTCAATACACAGTGAGAGAGGTAAACCCAGCTCAATACACAAGAGAGAGAGGTAAACCCAGCTCAATACACAATGAGAGAGAGGTAAACACAGCTCAATACACAGAAGAGAGAGCTAAACCCAGCTCAATACACAATAGAGAGAGGTAAACACAGCTCAATACACAGAGAGAGGTAAACACAGCTCAATACACAGAGAGAGGTAAACCCAGCTCAATACACAGAGAGAGGTAAACCCAGCTCAATACACATAGAGTTAAACCCTGCTCAATACACACAGAGAGAGAACTAAACCCAGTTAATACATAGAGAGATGTAAACCCAGCTCAATACACACAGAGAGAGGTAAACCCAGATCAATACACAGAGAGAGAGGAAACCCAGCTCAATACACAGAGAGAGAGTAAACCCAGCTCAATACACATGAGAGAGGTAAACCCAGCTCAATACACAGAGAGAGGTAAACCCAGCTCAATACACAGAGAGAGAGGTAAACCCAGCTCAATACACAGAGAGAGGTAAACCCAGCTCAATACACAGAGAGAGGTAAACCCAGCTCAATACACAGAGAGAGAGGCTAAACCCAGCTCAATACACATAGAGAGAGGTAAACCCAGCTCAATACACAGAGAGAGAGGTAAACCCAGCTCAATACACAGAGAGAGAGGTAAACCCAGCTCAATACACAGAGAGAGGTAAACCCAGCTCAATACACAGAGAGAGGTAAACCCAGCTCAATACACGAGAGAGAGGTAAACCCAGCTCAATACACAGAGAGAGAGGTAAACCCAGCTCAATACACAGTTAGAGAGGTAAACCCAGCTCAATACACAGAGAGAGAGGTAAACCCAGCTCAATACACAGAGAGAGAGGTAAACCCAGCTCAATACACAGTGAGAGAGGTAAACCCAGCTCAATACACAGAGAGAGAGGTAAACCCAGCTCAATACACATAGAGAGAGGTAAACCCAGCTCAATACACAGAGAGGTAAACCCAGCTCAATACACAGAGAGAGGTAAACCCAGCTCAATACACAGAGAGGTAAACCCAGCTCAATACACATAGAGGTAAACCCAGCTCAATACACAAGAGAGGTAAACCCAGCTCAATACACAGAGAGAGTAAACCCAGCTCAATACACAGAGAGAGGGTAAACCCAGCTCAATACACAGAGAGAGAGGTAAACCCAGCTCAATACACAGAGAGAGGTAAACTCAGCTAACACAGAGAGAGAGGTAAACCCAGCTCAATACACAGAAGAGAGGTAAACCCAGCTCAATACACAGAGAGTGGTAAACACAGCTCAATACACAGAGAGGTAAACCCAGCTCAATACACATAGAGAGGTAAACCCAGCTCAATACACAGAGAGAGGGTAAACCCAGCTCAATACACAGAGAGAGAGGTAAACCCAGCTCAATACACATAGAGTTAAACCCTGCTCAATACACACAGAGAGAGAGGTAAACCCAGCTTAATACATAGAGAGGTAAACCCAGCTCAATAAACAGAGAGGTAAACCCAGCTCAATACACAGAGAGAGGTAAACCCAGCTCAATACACAGAGAGAGGTAAACACAGCTCAATACACAGAGAGAGGTATACCCAGCTCAATACACAGAGAGAGAGGTAAACCCAGCTCAATACACAGAGAGGTAAACCCAGCTCAATACACATAGAGAGAGGTAAACCCAGCTCAATACACAGTGAGAGAGGTAAACACAGCTCAATACACAGAGAGAGAGCTAAACCCAGCTCAATACACAGAGAGGAGGTAAACACAGCTCAATAAAGAGAGGTAAACAAAGCTCAATACACAGAGAGAGGTAAACCCAGCTCAATACACAGAGAGGTAAACCCAGCTCAATACACAGAGAGGTAAACCCAGCTCAATACACAGAGAGAGGTAAACCCAGCTCAATACACAGAGAGAGCTAAACCCAGCTCAATACACAGAGAGAGAGGTAAACCCAGCTCAATACACAGTGAGAGAGGTAAACACAGCTCAATACACAGTTAGAGAGGTAAACCAAGCTCAATACACATAGAGAGAGAGGTAAACCAGCTCAATACACAGTGAGAGAGGTAAACCCAGCTCAATACACATAGAGAGAGAGGTAAACCCAGCTCAATACACAATGAGAGAGGTAAACACAGCTCAATACACAGAGAGAGAGCTAAACCCAGCTCAATACACAATGAGAGAGGTAAACACAGCTCAATACACAGAGAGAGGTAAACACAGCTCAATACACAGAGAGAGGTAAACCCAGCTCAATACACAGAGAGAGGTAAACCCAGCTCAATACACATAGAGTTAAACCCTGCTCAATACACACAGAGAGAGAACTAAACCCAGCTTAATACATAGAGAGATATGTAAACCCAGCTCAATACACAGAGAGAGAGGTAAACCCAGATCAATACACAGAGAGAGAGGTAAACCCAGCTCAATACACAGAGAGAGCTAAACCCAGCTCAATACACAGAGAGAGGTAAACCCAGCTCAATACACAGAGAGAGAGGTAAACCCAGCTCAATACACAGAGAGAGCTAAACCCAGCTCAATACACAGAGAGAGAGGTAAACCCAGCTCAATACACAGAGAGAGAGGTAAACCCAGCTCAATACACAGAGAGAGCTAAACCCAGCTCAATACACAGTGAGAGAGGTAAACCCAGCTCAATACACAGAGAAAGAGGTAAACCCAGCTCAATACACAGAGAGGTAAACCCAGCTCAATACACAGAGAGGTAAACCCAGCTCAATACATAGAGAGAGGTAAACCCAGCTCAATACACAGAGAGAGGTAAACCCAGCTCAATACACATGAGAGTTAAACCCTGCTCAATACACACAGAGAGAGAGGTAAACCCAGCTCAATACACAGAGAGAGAGGTAAACCCAGCTCAATACACAGAGAGAGCTAAACCCAGCTCAATACACAGTGAGAGAGAGGTAAACTCAGCTCAATACACAGAGAGAGAGGTAAACCCAGCTCAATACACAGAGAGAGGTAAACCCAGCTCAATACACAGAGAGAGGTAAACCCAGCTCAATACATAGAGAGAGGTAAACCCAGCTCAATACACAGAGAGAGGTAAACCCAGCTCAATACACATAGAGTTAAACCCTGCTCAATACACAGAGAGAGAGGTAAACCCAGCTTAATACAAAGAGAGATTGTAAACCCAGGTCAATACACAGAGAGAGTGGTAAACCCAGCTCAATACACAGAGAGAGGTAAAAGATGAGGTAAACCCAGATCAATACACAGAGAGAGAGGTAAACCCAGCTCAATACACAGAGAGAGAGGTAAACCCAGCTCAATACACAGAGAGAGAGGTAAACCCAGCTCAATACACGAGAGAGGTAAACCCAGCTCAATACACAGAGAGAGAGGTAAACCCAGCTCAATACACAGAGAGAGGTAAACACAGCTCAATACACAGAGAGAGAGGTAAACCCAGCTCAATACACAGAGAGAGAGGAACAGAGCTAAACCCAGCTCAATACACAGAGAGGTAAACCCAGCTAACACAGAGAGGTAAACACAGCTCAATACACAGAGAGAGGTAAACACAGCTCAATAACAGAGAGGATAAACCCAGCTCAATACACAGAGAGAGGTAAACCCAGCTCAATACACAGAGAGAGAGGTAAACCCAGCTCAATACACAGTGAGAGAGGTAAACACACCCAATACACAGTGAGAGAGGTAAACACAGCTCAATACACAGTGAGAGAGGTAAACACAGCTCAATACACAATGAGAGAGGTAAACACAGCTCAATACACAGAGAGAGGTAAACCAAGCTCAATACACAAAGAGAGAGGTAAACACAGCTCAATACACAGTGAGAGAGGTAAACACAGCTCAATACACAGTGAGAGAGGTAAACACAGCTCAATACACAGAGAGAGAGGTAAACCCAGCTCAATACACAATGAGAGAGGTAAACACAGCTCAATACACAGAGAGAGAGCTAAACCCAGCTCAATACACAATAGAGAGAGGTAAACACAGCTCAATACACAGAGAGAGGTAAACACAGCTCAATACACAGAGAGAGAGGTAAACCCAGCTCAATACACAGTGAGAGAGGTAAACCCAGCTCAATACACATGAGAGGTAAACACAGCTCAATACACACAGAGAGAGAGGTAAACCCAGCTTAATACACAATGAGAGATATGTAAACCCAGCTCAATACACAGAGAGAGAGGTAAACACAGATCAATACACAGAGAGAGAGGTAAACCCAGCTCAATACACAAGAGAGAGGTAAACCCAGCTCAATACACAGGAGAGAGGTAAACACAGCTCAATACACAGTAGAGAGGTAAACCAAGCTCAATACACAAGAGAGGTAAACCCAGCTCAATACACAGAGAGAGAGGTAAACCCAGCTCAATACACAGAGAGAGCTAAACCCAGCTCAATACACAGAGAGAGAGGTAAACCCAGCTCAATACACAGAGAGAGGTAAAACCCAGCTGAATAGACAGAGGTAAACCCAGCTCAATACACAGAGAGGTAAACCCAGCTCAATACACAGAGAGAGGTAAACCCAGCTCAATACACAGAGAGAGGTAAACCCAGCTCAATACACAGAGAGAGGTAAACCCAGCTCAATACACAGAGAGAGAGGTAAACCCAGCTCAATCACAAGAGGTAAACCCTGCTCAATACACACAGAGAGAGGTAAACCCAGCTCAATACATAGAGAGAGTAAACCCAGCTCAATACACAGAGAGAGGGTAAACCCAGCTCAATACACAGAGAGAGAGTAAACCCAGCTCAATACACGAGAGAGAGGTAAACCCAGCTCAATACACATAGAGAGAGGTAAACCCAGCTCAATACACAAGAGAGAGGTAAACTCAGCTCAATACACAGAGAGAGGTAAACCCAGCTCAATACACAGAGAGGTAAACCCAGCTCAATACACAGAGAGGTAAACCCAGCTCAATACACAGAGAGAGGTAAACCCAGCTCAATACACAGAGAGAGGTAAACCCAGCTCAATACACAGAGAGAGAGGTAAACCCAGCTCAATACACAGAGAGAGAGGTAAACCCAGCTCAATACACAGAGAGGTAAACCCAGCTCAATACACAAGAGAGGTAAACCCAGCTCAATACACAAGAGAGAGAGGTAAACCCAGCTCAATACACAAGAGAGAGGTAAACCCAGCTCAATACACAGAGAGAGAGGTAAACCCAGCTCAATACACAAGAGAGAGGTAAACCCAGCTCAATACACAGAGAGGTAAACCCAGCTCAATACACAGAGAGGTAAACCCAGCTCAATACACAGTAGAGAGGTAAACCCAGCTCAATACACAGAGAGAGGTAAACCCAGCTCAATACACAGAGAGAGAGGTAAACCCAGCTCAATACACAGAGAGAGGTAAACCCAGCTCAATACACAGAGAGAGAGGTAAACCCAGCTCAATACACAGAGAGAGAGGTAAACCCAGCTCAATACACAGAGAGAGGTAAACCCAGCTCAATACACAGAGAGGTAAACCCAGCTCAATACACAGAGAGAGGTAAACCCAGCTCAATACACAGAGAGAGGTAAACCCAGCTCAATACACAGAGAGAGAGGTAAACCCAGCTCAATACACAGGAGAGAGGTAAACCCAGCTCAATACACAGAGAGAGGTAAACCCAGCTCAATACACAGTGAGAGGTAAACCCAGCTCAATACACAGTGAGAGAGGTAAACCCAGCTCAATACACAGTGAGAGAGGTAAACCCAGCTCAATACACAGAGAGAGAGTAAACCCAGCTCAATACACAGAGAGAGGTAAACCCAGCTCAATACACAGAGAGGTAAACCCAGCTCAATACACAGAGAGAGGTAAACACAGCTCAATACATAGAGAGGTAAACCCAGCTCAATACACAGAGAGAGAGGTAAACACAGCTCAATACACAGAGAGAGGTAAACACAGCTCAATACACAGAGAGAGGTAAACCCAGCTCAATACACAAGAGAGAGGTAAACCCAGCTCAATACACAGGAGAGGTAAACCCAGCTCAATACACAGAGAGAGGTAAACCCAGCTCAATACACAGAGAGAGAGGTAAACCCAGCTCAATACACAGAGAGAGAGGTAAACCCAGATCAATACACACAGAGAGAGGTAAACCCAGCTCAATACACAGTGAGAGAGGTAAACCCAGCTCAATACACAGAGAGAGAGGTAAACACAGCTCAATACACAGAGAGAGGTAAACCCAGCTCAATACACAAGAGAGAGGTAAACCCAGCTCAATACACAGAGAGAGGTAAACCCAGCTCAATACACAGAGAGAGGTAAACCCAGCTCAATACACAGAGAGAGAGTTAAACCCAGCTCAATACACAGAGAGAGAGGTAAACCCAGCTCAATACACAGAGAGAGGTAAACCCAGCTCAATACACAGAAGAGAGGTAAACCCAGCTCAATACACAGGAGAGAGGTAAACCCAGCTCAATACACAAGAGAGAGAGGTAAACCCAGCTCAATACACAGTGAGAGAGGTAAACCCAGCTCAATACACATGAGAGAGAGGTAAACCCAGCTCAATACACAGTGAGAGAGGTAAACACAGCTCAATACACAGAGAGGGCTAAACCCAGCTCAATACACAGAGAGAGAGGTAAACACAGCTCAATACACAGAGAGGTAAACACAGCTCAATACACAGAGAGAGGTAAACCCAGCTCAATACACAGAGAGAGGTAAACCCAGCTCAATACACAGAGAGAGGTAAACCCAGCTCAATACACACAGAGAGAGAGGTAAACCCAGCTTAATACATAGAGAGATGTAAACCCAGCTCAATACACAGAGAGAGAGGTAAACCCAGCTCAATACACAGAGAAGGTAAACCCAGCTCAATACACAGAGAGAGGTAAACCCAGCTCAATACACAGAGAGAGAGGTAAACCCAGCTCAATACACAGAGAGAGAGGTAAACCCAGCTCAATACACAGAGAGGTAAACCCAGCTCAATACACAGAGAGGTAAACCCAGCTCAATACACAGAGAGAGGTAAACCCAGCTCAATACACAGAGAGGGTAAACCCAGCTCAATACACAAGAGAGGTAAACCCAGCTCAATACACAGAGAGAGAGGTAAACCCAGCTCAATACACAGGAGAGAGGTAAACCCAGCTCAATACACAGAGAGGTAAACCCAGCTCAATACACAGTGAGAGAGGTAAACCCAGCTCAATACACAGTGAGAGAGGTAAACCCAGCTCAATACACAGTGAGAGAGGTAAACACAGCTCAATACACATAGGAGAGAGGTAAACACAGCTCAATACACAGTGAGAGAGGTAAACACAGCTCAATACACATAGAGAGAGAGGTAAACCCAGCTCAATACACAGTGAGAGAGGTAAACCCAGCTCAATACACATAGAGAGAGAGGTAAACCCAGCTCAATACACAGTGAGAGAGGTAAACCCAGCTCAATACACAGGAGAGAGGTAAACCCAGCTCAATACACAGAGAGAGAGGTAAACCCAGCTCAATACACAATGAGAGAGGTAAACACAGCTCAATACACAGAGAGAGAGCTAAACCCAGCTCAATACACAAGAGAGAGGTAAACACAGCTCAATACACAGAGAGAGGTAAACACAGCTCAATACACAGAGAGAGGTAAACCCAGCTCAATACACAGAGAGAGGTAAACCCAGCTCAATACACATAGAGTTAAACCGCTGCTCAATACACACAGAGAGAGGTAAACCCAGCTCAATACACAGAGAGATGGGTAAACCCAGCTCAATACACAGAGAGAGAGGTAAACCCAGCTCAATACACAAGAGAGAGGTAAACCCAGCTCAATACACAGAGAGAGAGGTAAACCCAGCTCAATACACAGAGAGAGAGGTAAACCCAGCTCAATACACAGAGAGAGGTAAACCCAGCTCAATACACAGAGAGAGAGGTAAACCCAGCTCAATACACAGAGAGAGAGGTAAACCCAGCTCAATACACAGAGAGAGGTAAACCCAGCTCAATACACAGAGAGAGAGGTAAACCCAGCTCAATACACATAGAGAGAGGTAAACCCAGCTCAATACACATGAGAGAGGTAAACCCAGCTCAATACACAGAGAAGAGAGGTAAACCCAGCTCAATACACAGAGAGAGGTAAACCCAGCTCAATACACAGAGAGAGGTAAACCCAGCTCAATACACAGAGAGAGGTAAACCCAGCTCAATACACAGAGAGAGGTAAACCCAGCTCAATACACAGAGAGTTAAACCCTGCTCAATCACACAGAGAGAGGTAAACCCAGCTCAATACACAGAGAGAGATGTAAACCCAGCTCAATACACAGAGAGAGAGGGTAAACCCAGCTCAATACACAGAGAGAGGTAAACCCAGCTCAATACACAGAGAGAGAGGTAAACCCAGCTCAATACACAGAGAGAGAGGTAAACCCAGCTCAATACACAGAGAGAGAGGTAAACCCAGCTCAATACACAGAGAGAGAGGTAAACCCAGCTCAATACACAGAGAGGTAAACCCAGCTCAATACACAGAGAGAGGTAAACCCAGCTCAATACACAGAGAGAGGTAAACCCAGCTCAATACACAGAGAGAGAGGTAAACCCAGCTCAATACACAGAGAGAGAGGTAAACCCAGCTCAATACACAGAGAGAGGGTAAACCCAGCTCAATACACAGAGAGAGGTAAACCCAGCTCAATACACAGAGAGAGGTAAACCCAGCTCAATACACAGAGAGAGAGAGGTAAACCCAGCTCAATACACAGAGAGAGGGTAAACCCAGCTCAATACACAGAGAGAGGTAAACCCAGCTCAATACACAGAGAGAGGTAAACCCAGCTCAATACACAGAGAGAGGTAAACCCAGCTCAATACACAGAGAGGTAAACCCAGCTCAATACACAGAGAGAGGTAAACCCAGCTCAATACACATGAGAGAGGTAAACCCAGCTCAATACACAGAGAGAGAGGTAAACCCAGCTCAATACACAGGAGAGAGGTAAACCCAGCTCAATACACAGAGAGGTAAACCCAGCTCAATACACAGAGAGAGGTAAACCCAGCTCAATACACAGAAGAGAGGTAAACCCAGCTCAATACACAGGAGAGAGGTAAACCCAGCTCAATACACAGAGAGAGGTAAACCCAGCTCAATACACAGAGAGAGGTAAACCCAGCTCAATACACAGAGAGAGAGGTAAACCCAGCTCAATACACAGGAGAGAGGTAAACCCAGCTCAATACACAGAGAGAGGTAAACCCAGCTCAATACACAGTGAGAGGTAAACCCAGCTCAATACACAGTGAGAGAGGTAAACACAGCTCAATACACAGTGAGAGAGGTAAACCCAGCTCAATACACATAGAGAGAGGTAAACCCAGCTCAATACACAGTGAGAGAGGTAAACCCAGCTCAATACACAGAGAGAGAGGTAAACCCAGCTCAATACACAGAGAGTAAACAGTTCAAAAGAGAGGTAAACCCAGCTCAATACAAACAGAGAGGTAAACCCAGCTCAATACACAGAGAGAGAGTAAACACAGCTCAATACACAGAGAGAGGTAAACCCAGCTCAATACACAGAGAGAGGTAAACCCAGCTCAATACACAGGAGAGAGGTAAACCCAGCTCAATACACAGAGAGGTAAACCCAGCTCAATACACACAGAGAGAGGTAAACCCAGCTCAATACACAGGAGAGAGGTAAACACAGCTCAATACACAGAGAGAGGTAAACCCAGCTCAATACACATAGAGAGAGAGGTAAACCCAGCTCAATACACAGAGAGAGAGGTAAACCCAGCTCAATACACAGAGAGAGAGGTAAACCCAGATCAATACACAGAGAGAGAGGTAAACCCAGCTCAATACACAGAGAGAGAGGTAAACCCAGCTCAATACACAGAGAGAGGTAAACCCAGCTCAATACACAGAGAGAGAGGTAAACCCAGCTCAATACACAGAGAGAGGTAAACCCAGCTCAATAAAGAGAGAGAGGTAAACCCAGCTCAATACACAGAGAGAGAGGTAAACCCAGCTAAATACACAGAGAGAGGTAAACCCAGATCAATACACAGAGAGAGAGGTATACACAGCTCAATACACAGTGAGAGAGGTAAACCCAGCTCAATACACATAGAGAGAGAGGTAAACCCAGCTCAATACACAGAGAGAGAGGTAAACCCAGCTCAATACACATAGAGAGAGAGGTAAACCCAGCTCAATACACAGTGAGAGAGGTAAACACAGCTCAATACACAGAGAGAGAGCTAAACCCAGCTCAATACACAGAGAGAGAGGTAAACACAGCTCAATACACAGAGAGAGGTAAACACAGCTCAATACACAGAGAGAGGTAAACCCAGCTCAATACACAGAGAGAGGTAAACCCAGCTCAATACACAGAGAGAGGTAAACCCAGCTCAATACACAAGATGAGAGAGGTAAACCCAGCTCAATACACAGAGAGAAGTAAACCCAGCTCAATACACAGAGAGAGGTAAACCCAGCTCAATACACAGAGAGAGAGTAAACCCAGCTCAATACACAGAGAGAGAGGTAAACCCAGCTCAATACACAGAGAGAGAGGTAAACCCAGCTCAATACACAGAGAGAGAGGTAAACCCAGCTCAATACACAGAGAGAGAGGTAAACCCAGCTCAATACACAGAGAGAGGTAAACCCAGCTCAATACACAGAGAGAGAGGTAAACACAGCTCAATACACAGAGAGAGAGGTAAACCCAGCTCAATACACAAGAGAGAGGTAAACCCAGCTCAATACACAGAGAGAGGTAAACCCAGCTCAATACACAAGAGAGAGGTAAACCCAGCTCAATACACAGAGAGAGAGGTAAACACAGCTCAATACACAGAGAGAGGTAAACCCAGCTCAATACACAGAGAGAGAGGTAAACACAGCTCAATACACAGAGAGGTAAACCCAGCTCAATACACAGAGAGAGAGGTAAACCCAGCTCAATACAAGAGAGAGAGGTAAACCCAGCTCAATACACAGAGAGAGAGGTAAACCCAGCTCAATACACAGAGAGAGCTAAACCCAGCTCAATACACAGAGAGAGAGGCTAAACCCAGCTCAATACAGAGAGAGAGAGCTAAACCCAGCTCAATACACAGAGAGAGGGGTAAACCCAGCTCAATACACAGAGAGAGAGGTAAACCCAGCTCAATACACAGAGAGAGGTAAACCCAGCTCAATACACAGAGAGAGGTAAACCCAGCTCAATACACAGAGAGAGGTAAACCCAGCTCAATACACAAGAGAGAGGTAAACCCAGCTCAATACACAGAGAGAGAGGTAAACCCAGCTCAATACACAGAGAGAGAGGGTAAACCCAGCTCAATACACAGAGAGAGGTAAACCCAGCTCAATACACATAGAGCTAAACCCAGCTCAATACACACAGAGAGGTAAACCCAGCTCAATACACAGAGAGCTAAACGCAGCTCAATACACAGAGAGAGGTAAACCCAGCTCAATACACAAGAGAGAGGTAAACCCAGCTCAATACACAGAGAGAGGTAAACCCAGCTCAATACACAGAGAGAGAGGTAAACCCAGCTCAATACACAGAGAGAGGGAGTAAACCCAGCTCAATACACAGAAGAGAGGTAAACCCAGCTCAATACACAAGAGAGAGGTAAACCCAGCTCAATACACAGAGAGAGGTAAACCCAGCTCAATACACAGAGAGAGGTAAACCCAGCTCAATACACAGAGAGGTAAACCCAGCTCAATACACAGAGAGAGAGGTAAACCCAGCTCAATACACAGAGAGAGGTAAACCCAGCTCAATACAACAGAGAGAGAGGTAAACCCAGCTCAATACACAGTGAGAGAGGTAAACCCAGCTCAATACACAGAGAGAGGTAAACCCAGCTCAATACACAGAGAGGTAAACCCAGCTCAATACACAGAGAGAGAGGTAAACCCAGCTCAATACACAGAGAGGTAAACCCAGCTCAATACACAGTGAGAGAGGTAAACCCAGCTCAATACACAGAGAGAGCTAAACCCAGCTCAATACACAGAGAGAGAGAAACCCAGCTCAATACACAGAGAGAGAGGTAAACCCAGCTCAATACACAGAGAGAGTAAACCCAGCTCAATACACAGAGAGAGGTAAACCCAGCTCAATACAGAGAGGAGTTAAACCCAGCTCAATACACAAGAGAGGTAAACCCAGCTCAATACACAGAGAGAGGTAAACCCAGCTCAATACACAGAGAGAGGTAAACCCAGCTCAATACACAGAGAGAGAGTGTAAACCCAGCTCAATACACAGGAGGAGAGCTAAACCCAGCTCAATACACAGAGAGAAACCCAGCTCAATACACACAGAGAGTAGAGGTAAACCCAGCAATACACAGAGAGAGAGGTAAACCCAGTCTCAATACACAGAGAGAGAGGTATAACCCACTCAATACAGAGAGAGAGAGTTAAACCCAGCTCAATACACATGAGAGAGGAGGTAAACCCAGCTCAATAACAGAGAGAGGATAAACCCAGCTCAATACACAGAGAGAGAGGTAAACCCAGCTCAATACACAGAGAGAGAGGTAAACCCAGCTCAATACACATAGAGAGGCTAAACCCAGCTCAATACACAAGAGAGAGGAAAACCCAGCTCAATACACAGAGAGAGAGGTAAACCCAGCTCAATACAGAGGAGAGAGGTAAACCCAGCTCAATACACAGTGAGAGAGGGTAAACCCAGCTCAATACACAGGAGGTAAACCCAGCAGTAAACAGAGAGCTAAACCCAGCTCAATACACAGAGAGAGCTAAACCCAGCTTAATACATAGAGAGAGAGCTAAACCCAGCTCAATACACAGAGAGAGAGGTAAACCCAGGCTTCAATACACAGAGAGAGAGTAAACCCAGCTCAATACACAGAGAGAGAGGTAAACCCGAGCTCAATACACAGAGAGAGAGAGGTAAACCCAGCTCAATACACAGAGAGAGGTAAATCAGCTCAATACACAGAGAGAGAGAGGTAAACCCAGCTCAATACACAGGGGTAAACCCAGCTCAATACACAGAGAGAGAGTTAAACCCAGCTCAATACACAGAGAGAGGTAAACCCAGCTCAATACACAGAGAGAGAGGTAAACCCTGCTCAATACACTAGAGAGAGAGGTAAACCCAGCTCAATACACAGAGAGGTAAACCCAGCTCAATACACATAGAGAGAGAGGTAAACCCAGCTCAATACACAGTGAGAGAGGTAAACACAGCTCAATACACAGAGAGGTAATCCAAGATGGCGTAGTAGTGCAGTTGTGTTTTTATCGTCTGTCTGTAAATAGCCTGTAAATACCCTATTTTTCGTACATATTTCCCTATCAGACTTTTCATCCTTCTACAAGATATACTTTCCTGCAACCCGCCTCACTCAATGTGGAACGGATTCTATTATTGACTTACCTTGACTTACCTTTATCTAGAATCTAAAATCTCAGTTGAAACTAGCTAGCCAGCTAACTAGCTACTTGCTATTTGCTATTAGCCACAGCTAGCGGTGTTTCACCCAGGACATTGGATTTTTTTCATGCGGGATTAATTTTAATCACTGGACATTGATCACCGGATATTCGGCCAGTCTGCACAGCGCGTTGATCGACCCAGAACATATCAGTTTTTCCGCCGGAATCACTGAATCACTGGACCTTTAACTCCGGTTCCATCGCTACCAGCTAGCTACCACCAGCCAGCTACAACAAAACGGACGCTGTGGTCTGGCTAATCAAATCATCCTGAGCTAGGCCCATCGCCCATCTCCCGGCTATCTACCTCTCTGTCAACCGGACGGGACCACCTAGTGTTGACACGGAGCCCGCCCGATCCTACACGACTGGTCTGCCGATCGAAATCGTCTGATGTGGTTACGACGTTAACCAGGAAGATTCCATCCATCTGCTAGCCCTGGCCCGCTAGCCGTGGCCTCTTACTAGTGCTTCACCACCGGACCTTATGATAACTCAGCTATACAGCTGATATCTGCTGGACTGTTCCTTTTTACGGTACTACATCCTGTTTATGTTTAGCCTCAGCCCAAACATGGTTAGTTTATTGTTGTTTCGGTTATTTCTAATTGTACTATATCACTGTAGACCCCCAGCCTAGCTAAACCTGCATTAGATAGCTCCTTTGCACCTCCCCCTATACACGCGGAGACCGACTCAATTGATGACTCTAGCGATGCTATCTCTTTCATTGTTACCCAACGCTTAGGGTTACCTCCACTTTACTCATATCCTTCCATATCCTTGTCTGTACATAATGCCCTGAATCTTTTCTATAACACCCGGAAATCTGCCCCCTTTATTCTATGTACCCAACGCACTAGAAGACCAGTTCTTAAAGCCTTTAGCCGTATCCCTATTCTAGTCCTCCTCTGTTCCTCTGGTGATGTAGAGCTAACCCAGGCCCTGCAGTCCTCAGTATCACTCCTACTCCCCAGGCGCTATCATTTGATGACTTCTGTAATCGCAAAAGTCTTGGTTTCTTGCACATAAATATCAGAAGTCTACTTCCTAAGTTTGAGTTATTCACTGCGTTAGCACACTCTGCCAACCCTGATGTTCTAGCAGTGTCTGAATCCTGGCTCAGGAAGGCCACCAAAAATTCTGAAATGTCCATCCCCAACTATAACATTTTCCGTCTAGATAGAACTGCCAAAGGGGGTGGAGTTGCAATCTACTGTAGAGATAGCCTGCAGAGCTCTATCATACTATCCAGGTCTGTGCCCAAACAGTTTGAGCTTCTACTTCTAAAATCCACCTTTCCAGAAATAAGTCTCTCACTGTTGCCGCTTGCTACAGACCCCCTCAGCCCCCAGCTGTGCCCTGGACACCATATGTGAATTGATTGCCCCCATTTATCCTCAGAGTTTGTACTGCTTGGTGACCCTAAATTGGGATATGCTTAATACCCCAGCCATCCTACAATCCAAGCTAGATGCCCTCAACCTCACGCAAATTATCAACGAACCTACCAGGTACAACCCTAAATCCGTAAACATGGGTACCCTCATAGATATCATCCTGACTAACATACCCTCTAAATACACCTCAGCTGTCTTCAATCAGGATCTCAGCGATCACCGCCTTATTGCCTGCGTCCATAACGGGTCCGCGGTCAAACGACCACCCCTCATCACTGTCAAACGCTCCCTAAAACACTTTAGCGAGGAGGCCTTCCTAATTGACCTGGCCCAGGTATCCTGGATGGATATAGATCTCTCATTCCGTCAGTAGAGGATGCCTGGTTGTTCCTTAAAAGTAATTTCCTCTCAATCTTAAATAAACATGCCCCATTCAAAAATACAGAACTAAGAACCGATATAGCCCCTGGTTCTCCTCAGACTTGACTGCCCTTGACCAGCACAAAAACATCCTGTGGCGTACAGCATTAGCATCAAATAGCCCCCGCGAGTATGCAACTTTTCAGGGAAGTTAGGAACCAATATACACAAGCAGTCAGGAAAGCAAAGGCTAACTTTTTCAAACAGAAATTTGCATCCTGTAGCACTAACTCCAAAAAAGTTTTGGGACACTGTAAAGTCCATGGAGAATAAGAGCACTTCCTCCCAGCTGCCCACTGCACTGAGGCTAGGAAACACTATCACCACCGATAAATCTACAATAATGAGAATTTCAACAAGCATTTTGCTACAGCTGGCCATGCTTTCCATCTGGCTACCACTAACCCGGCCACCAACTCCGCACCCTCTGCTGCAACTGCCCATGCCCCCCCGCTTCTCCTTCACACAAATTCAGACAGCTGATGTTTTGAAAGCGCTGCAAAATCTGGACCCCTACAAATCAGCTGGGCTAGACAATCTGGACCCTTTCTTTCTAAAACTAGCCGCGAAATTGTCGCTACCCCTATTACTAGTCTGTTCAACCTCTCTTTCATAACGTCTGAGACCCCCAGAGATTGGAAAGCTGCCGCGGTCATCCCCCTCTTCAAAGGGGGTGACACTCTAGATCCAAATTGCTACAGACCTATATCCATCCTGCCCTGCCTTTCGAAAGTATTCGAAAGCCAAGTTAACAAACAGATAATTGACCATTCGAATACCACCGTACCTTCTCCGCTATGCAATCCGGTTTCCGAGCTGGTCACGGGTGCACTTCAGCCACGCTCAAGGTCCTAAACAATATTATAACCGCGATTGATAATAGACAGTACTGTGCAGCCGTCTTCATCGACCTGGCCAAGGCTTTCGACTCTGTCAACCACCGCATTCTTATTGGCAGACTAAATAGCCTTGGTTTCTCAAATGACTGCCTCGCCTGGTTCACCAACTACTTCTCAGACAGAGTTCAGTGTGTCAAATCGGAGGGCCTGTTGTCTGGACCTATGGCAGTCTCTATGGGGTGCCACAGGGTTCAATTCTTGGGCCGACACTTTTCTCCTGTATATCAATGATGTCGCTCTTGCTGCTGGTGACTCTGATCCACCTCTACGAGACGACACCATTTTGTATACATCTGGCCCTTCATTGGACACTGTGTTAACAAACCTCCAAACGAGCTTCAATGCCATACAACAATCCTTCAGTAGCCTCCAACTGCTCTTAAACACTAGTAAAACTAAATGCATGCTTTTCAATCGAACGCTGCTGGCACCCGCCCACCCGACTAGAATCACCACTCTCGGACGGGTCTGACCTAGAGTATGTGGACAACTAAAAATACCTAGGTGTCTGGTTAGACTGTAAACTCAACTTCCAGACTCACATAAAGAATCTCCAATCCAAAGTTAAATCTAGAATCGGCTTCCTATTTCGCAACAAAGCCTCCTTCACTCATGCTGCCAAACATGCCCTCGTAAAACTGACTATCCTACCGATCCTTGACTTCGGCGATGTCATTTACAAAATAGCCTCCAACACTCTACTCAGCAAATTGGATGTAGTCTATCACAGTGCCATCCGTTTTGTCTCCAAAGCCCCATACACTACCCACCACTGTGACCTGTACGCTCTTGTTGGCTGGTCCTCACTACATGTTCGTCGTCAAACCCACTGGCTCCAGGCCATCTATAAATCACTGCTAGGCAAATCCCCGCCTTATCTTAGCTCATTGGTCACCATAGCAGCACCCACCGTAGTCTGCGCTCCAGCAGGTATATCTCACTGGTCATTCCCAAAGCCAACACCTCCTTTGGCCGCCATTCCTTCCAGTTCTCTGCTGCCAATGACTGGAACGAATTGCAAAAATCTCTGAAGCTGGAGACTCTTATCTCCCTCAATAACTTTAAGCATCAGTTGTCAGAGCACCTTACCGATCACTGCACCTGTACACAGCTCATCTGAAATTAGCCCACCCAACTACCTCATCCCTATATTGTTATTTATTTTGCTCATTTGCACCCCAGTATCTCTATTTGCACATAATCTCTTGCACATCTAGCATTCCAGTGTTAATACTACTGTAATTATTCTGCACTATAGCCTATTTATTGCCTTACCTCCATAACTTGCTACATTTGCACACACTGTATATATATTTTCTGTTGTATTTCTGACTTTATGTTTTACCCCATATGTAACTCTGTGTTGTTGTTTTATTGCACTACTATGCTTTATCTTGGCCAGGTCGCAGTTGTAAATGAGAACCTGTTCTCAACTGGCTTACCTGGTTAAATAAAGGTGAAATAAAAAAATAAATAAAAAAAAGAGAGAGCTAAACCCAGCTCAATACACAGAGAGAGAGGTAAACACAGCTCAATACACAGAGAGAGGTAAACAAAGCTCAATACACAGAGAGAGGTAAACCCAGCTCAATACACATAGAGTTAAACCCTGCTCCAATACACACAGAGAGAGAGGTAAACCCAGCTTAATACATAGAGAGATATGTAAACCCAGCTCAATACACAGAGAGAGGTAAACCCAGCTCAATACATAGAGAGAATTGTAAACCCAGGTCAATACACAGAGAGAGAGGTAAACCCAGCTCAATACACAGAGAGAGGTAAACCCAGATCAATACACAGAGAGAGAGGTAAACCCAGCTCAATACACAGAGAGAGAGGTAAACCCTGCTCAATACACAGAGAGAGAGGTAAACCCAGCTCAATACACAGAGAGGTAAACCTAGCTCAACAAACAGAGAGGTAAACCCAGCTCAATACACAGAGAGAGGTAAACCCAGCTCAATACACAGAGAGAGCTAAACCCAGCTCAATACACAGAGAGAGAGGTAAACCCAGCTCAATACACAGTGAGAGAGGTAAACACAGCTCAATACACAGTGAGAGAGGTAAACCAAGCTCAATACACATAGAGAGAGAGGTAAACCCAGCTCAATACACAGTGAGAGAGGTAAACCCAGCTCAATACACATAGAGAGAGAGGTAAACCCAGCTCAATACACAATGAGAGAGGTAAACACAGCTCAATACACAGAGAGAGAGCTAAACCCAGCTCAATACACAATGAGAGATGTAAACACAGCTCAATACACAGAGAGAGGTAAACACAGCTCAATACACAGAGAGAGGTAAACCCAGCTCAATACACAGAGAGAGGTAAACCCAGCTCAATACACATAGAGTTAAACCCTGCTCAATACACACAGAGAGAGAGGTAAACCCAGCTTAATACATAGAGAGATATGTAAACCCAGCTCAATACACAGAGAGAGAGGTAAACCCAGATCAATACACAGAGAGAGAGGTAAACCCAGCTCAATACACAGAGAGAGCTAAACCCAGCTCAATACACAGAGAGAGGTAAACCCAGCTCAATACACAGAGAGAGAGGTAAACCCAGCTCAATACACAGAGAGAGCTAAACCCAGCTCAATACACAGAGAGAGAGGTAAACCCAGCTCAATACACAGAGAGAGAGGTAAACCCAGCTCAATACACAGAGAGAGCTAAACCCAGCTCAATACACAGAGAGAGAGGTAAACACAGCTCAATACTGTCAGCTTCCTGCTTCCCCTGTTTGTCTCCTGGCCTCTAGAGGTCAGCTGTGTTCCCCTTTGCCTTAGTTTTTCCTCATGTGTCCTAATTACCTTATCTATGTCACCTGTGCCTTGTTTCCCCTTGAGTATTTTAGCTGTGTGTTTTCCCCTTGTTTCTCACTTGGTTATTGCGTCCTGTCTATGTGTCTCCTGCTTTGTCCCACCGTATCAGTCCTAGTAAGTTATTCGAAGTTATCTTTAGTTTGTTTTTCTCCCCTCGGGGAGTTGTTTTGTTTTGCCTCCTGTTTTGGAACATTAAATCTACTTACCTGGAGTATTGCCTTGGATGTTTCATTTGGGTCCTACAACATCTCCTCTGTGGCTAAGGGGTAGTACCCCCAGCTCTACACATTTGAGACCGGAGTTCTAGCCCGGCTTGTGACAGAATAACCAAGGCAATCATGGACCCAGAAACACTCAGTTCCCAGGACCTGTTGGCGGTGATCATTCGACATGAGGCTTCTTTCCAGCGCCATGAAGCCGTTCTCAGCCGACAAGAGGAGCTGATGGCTAGACATTCTCAACTCCTGGCTGAAATGATGAGTTCCCTTCACCAGCTCTTTGAACGCCTCCTTGGTTCTCCCCTTCCCCGGTCACCTCCCAGTGACGACAGGCCTTCTCGGTTGGCGGAGCCCCGACTACCACCTCCCAAGCCCTTTTCTGGGGATCCAAGCTCTTGTCAGGGTTTCCTCACCCAATGCTCCCTCACCTTCGAGCTCCAACCCTCAAGTTTTCCCACAGACCGTTCCAAGATTGCCTACCTCATTACCCTTCTTTCAGACAAGGCGCTCGCCTGGGCCTCTGCGGTGTGGCAGTCCCCAGGAGGCCTGTTGTGACTCCCACGCTGCATTTGTAGAAGAGTTCAAGCGGGTGTTCGATCATCCTGTCAGTGGGCGGGAGGCTTCCAAGCGCCTACTGTCTCTCCGTCAGGGCCCCCGAAGCACGGCAGATTTTGCCATTGAGTTCCGAACCATAGCAGCAAGGAGCGGATGGAATGATGAAGCGCTGAGGGTCTGCTTTCAGGGAGGGTTATCTGAGCCCCTTCAAGATGAGTTAGCCACCCGTGAACCAGCTGAAGATCTCGAGTCCCTCATAGCCTTGGCCATCCGCCTGGACAATCGTCTAAGAGAGCGGAGAACGGCTCGCCGTCAGGTGTCTCAGTCCCAAGTTCCTCTGAGCAGCTCTGTTTCTCCTGTTTGGACTCCGTCATTCAGAGCTGCCCCGGCTCCTGAACTGCCCCAGGATTCCCCGGAGAGCATGCAGTTAGGCCGTTCCAGGCTTTCTTCCAACGAAAGGGAACGTCGCATGAGGGAGCGTCGGTGCCTCTACTGCGGGGTTGCCGGCCACTTCCGCTCCACTTGCCCCGAGCTTGGAAACGCCTGTCCCCGCCCAGCTACAGGAGGGTTGTGATGGGGAAAATTAGAGCTCCTCCTACTAACGCGGTCCTAGCTATTCCAGCCACTCTGTCCTGGGAGGGCCACCAACATCGGGTCCAGGCTATGATCGATTCCGGTGCCGCAGGTGATTTTATGGATGTAACCTTGGCTAAGGAACTTAAGATCCCTACCCAACTACTTCCTCAACCCCAGGCAGTTACAGCCTTAGATGGCAGACCTCTGGAACCAGGAAAAGTTACTGAGGCGACTCAGTCCCTGCGACTTACCATCTCTCAACACCAGCAGGAGGAGACCTTCTATCTCATTGACTCTCCCGAGTATCCTATTATCCTGGGTCACCCTTGGCTATGCAGACATAATCCCCAGATCGACTGGCCTACTGGCACCATTCTTAGCTGGGGTCCCACTTGCCAACTCACCTGCATGCTTCAGAGTTCCTCAGCCCCTAGTACCCAGTTTCAAGAGTCTGTTGACGTCTCCCGAGTCCCCAGTGTTTACCATCGGTTCAAAGCAGTGTTCAGCAAGGCCCGGGCTACTGCCTTACCGCCTCATCGCACTTATGACTGTGCCATTGATCTACTCCCTGGGTGCTGCCCTCCTAGAGGTCGGATCTTTCCTTGTCCTCCCCGAGCACGCAGCTATGGACACCTACATTAAGGAGTCCTTGGCAGCCGGCCTCATCTATGCCTCTACTTCCCGGCTGGGGCGGGCTTCTTTTGTTGAAAAGAAAGACGGGGGTCTGAGGCCTTGTATTGATTACCGGGGACTCAACAAGATCACGGTTCGGAATCGATACCCTCTTCCTCTCATGGCCACTGCTTTTGAGCTGCTTCAAGGGGCTTCCATTTTTACTAAGCTGGATCTCCGCAATGCTTACCATCTCGTGCGGATCCGGCCAGGAGACGAATGGAAGACGGGCGTTCAACACGCCCACGGGACACTATGAATATCGGGTGATGCCGTTCGGGCTCACCAATGCCCCCGCAGTATTCCAAGCCCTGATTAATGATGTTCTCCGGGATATGCTTAATCTGTTCGTTCGTGTACCTGGGACGATATCCTCATCTTCTCGAGGTCACTGAAGGAGCATGAGGGGCATGTTAGCCGGGTTCTCCAGAGGCTCCTTGACAATCACCTCTACGTTAAGCCTGAGAAGTGTGAATTTCATGTTTCTCAGACTCAGTTTCTCGGGTTTATTGTCACTCCCGGGCACCTAGAGATGGATCCCAAGAAGGTCAAGGCGGTCCACGATTGGCCCACACCTGCCACGGTCAAGGAGGTTCAACGGTTCATTGGCTTTTCTAACTTCTATCGGAAGTTCATCAAGAATTTCAGCTCGGTGGTAGCCCCCTTGACGACGCTTACCAAGGGAGGAGGGACCAAGATTCACTGGGGTCCGGAAGCAGCAGGGGCCTTCGAGGATCTCAAGCGCCGCTTCACTTCTGCTCCGATTCTGGTGACCCCTGACCCAGAGAGACCTTTCGTGGTGGAGGTGGACGCCTCAGAGGTGGGGGGTGGGAGCCGTCCTGTCACAGAGGGGTGCGGATGGGAGATTACACCCTTGTGCCTTCATGTCTCGCCGCCTGTCTGAGGCCGAGCGCAACTACCACGTGGGGGATCTAGAGTTGCTTGCGGTTAAACTGGCCTTGGAAGAGTGGCGCCATTGGCTTGAGGGGGCTCAGCACCCTTCCAGGTTCTCACAGACCACAAGAACCTGGAATATCTCCAACAGGCTAAGCGGATGAACCCTCGGCAAGCACGATGGTCCCTTTTCTTTAATCGATTCCAGTTCATCCTGACTTACCGACCTGGCACCAAGAACGTCAAGCCGGATGCTCTGTCTCGAGTCTATTCTCCCGAGGTACAAGAGAAGCCCTTGGCATCGATTATTCCGAGGTCTAGGATCGCTCGCACCTCTTCAGTGGGAACTAGAAAGAGGGGTACGAGAAGCTCTTGCCCATGAGCCCGATCCAGGCGGTGGTCCTGCCGGTCGCCTGTACGTTCCTCTCTCGGTTCGGGCCCGCGTCTTGCAGTGGGGTCATGAGTCGCCCCCTTGACATGCCATCCTGGCAGTGCTCGCACACTGGAGTTCCTCCGACGGCGGTTTTGGTGGCCGTCCATCAAGAAGGACGTGCAGGTCTATGTTGAGGCCTGCCCTGTGTGCAACCAGGGAAAGTCGACACGCCAGCGACCCCAGGGACTGCTCCATCCCTTACCTGTTCCTCGAAGGCCATGGTCACACCTTTCTCTGGACTTTGTTACGGGACTTCTCTATCCCAGGGCAACACCGTCATCCTTGTGGTGGTAGACCGTTTCTCTAAGGCTGCCCGGTTTATTCCCCTGCCCAAGCTGCCCTCGGCTAAGGAGACTGCGGAGCTCCTCATGAACCATGTCTTCCGGATATTTGGCATTCCCCTGGGCGTGGTCTCTGACCGAGGTCCCCAATTCTCGTCCCGGTTTTGGGGGCCTTCTGCAGGCTTATTGGGGCCACAGCCAGCCTATCGTCAGGATTCCATCCAGAGTCTAATGGCCAAACGGAACGGATTAATCAGGATCTGGAGACCACCCTGCGGTGTATGGCGGCCAGTAATCCCACGTCTTGGGCCACCTATATCATTTGGGCTGAATATGCCCACAACACCCTCCAGTCCTCAGCCACCGGATTGTCCCCCTTCGAATGCCAGTTCGGTTACAACCCTCCTTTGTTTCCAGAGGAAGAGGCGCAAGTTGGTGTTCCCTCGGCCCAGCGCCTTGTCCAACGCTGTAGGCGGACCTGGAAGAAGGCCAGGTGTACCCTCCTTCGGACCTCCCAGAGATACCAAAGTCAGGCTAATCGCCACCGCCGGACGGCCCCTAGTTTCCGAGCTGGTCAGAGAGTTTGGTTGGCCACTAAGAACTTGCCCCTCCGGGTCGAATCCAAGAAGCTTTCCCAGAGATACATCGGCCCTTTCCGCATTTCTAGAAAGGTTAACCCTGTGTCGTATCGTTTAGTTCTGCCTCGCTCCCTTGAGAGTTAACCCCACTTTCCATGTTTCACTCCTTAAACCTGTCTTGTCTTCTCCTTTGCCCCCCCACACAGACCCCCGCCACCTCCCAGGATCATAGACGGCCAGCCAGCCTACACAGTCCGCCGGATACTGGACTCCCGGAGGGTCCAGAACTCTCTGCAGTATCTGGTGGACTGGGAGGGCTACGGGCCAGAGGAGCGCTCCTGGGTTCCGGCCAGGGACATCCTGGACCCAGGGTTGATCCGAGATTTTCGCACCCTGGGGCCAGGGTGTTCTGGAAGGAACGTCAGGAGTCGTTCCTAGAGGAGGGGGTCCTGTCAGCTTCCTGCTTCCCCTGTTTGTCTCCTGGCCTCTAGAGGTCAGCTGTGTTCCCCCTTTGCCTTAGTTTTTCCTCATGTGTCCTAATTAGCTTATCTATGTCACCTGTGCCTTGTTTCCCCCTTGAGTATTTTAGCTGTGTGTTTTCCCCTTGTTTCTCACTTGGTTATTGCGTCCTGTCTATGTGTCTCCTGCTTTGTCCCACCGTATCAGTCCTAGTAAGTTATTCGAAGTTATCTTTAGTTTGTTTTTCTCCCCTCGGGGAGTTGTTTTGTTTTGCCTCCTGTTTTGGAACATTAAATCTACTTACCTGGAGTATTGCCTTGGATGTTTCATTTGGGTCCTACAACATCTCCTCTGTGGCTAAGGGGTAGTACCCCCAGCTCTACACATTTGAGACCGGAGTTCTAGCCCGGCTTGTGACAAATACACAGTGAGAGAGGTACACCCAGCTCAATACACATAGAGAGAGAGGTAAACCCAGCACAATACACAGTGAGAGAGGTAAACCCAGCTCAATACACTTAGAGAGAGAGGTAAACCCAGCTCAATACACAGTGAGAGAGGTAAACACAGCTCAATACACAGAGAGAGAGCTAAACCCAGCTCAATACACAGAGAGAGAGATAAACACAGCTCAATACACAGAGAGAAGTAAACAAAGCTCAATACACAGAGAGAGGTAAACCCAGCTCAATACACAGAGAGAGGTAAATCCAGCTCAATACACATAGAGTTAAACCCTGCTCAATACACACAGAGAGAGAGGTAAACCCAGCTTAATACATAGAGAGATATGTAAACCCAGCTCAATACACAGAGAGAGAGGTAAACCCAGCTCAATACATAGAGAGAATTGTAAACCCAGGTCAATACACAGAGAGAGAGGTAAACCCAGCTCAATACACAGAGAGAGGTAAACCCTGCTCAATACACAGAGAGAGAGGTAAACCCAGCTCAATACACAGAGAGGTAAACCCAGCTCAGTACACAGAGAGGTATACCCAGCTCAATACACAGAGAGAGGTAAACCCAGCTCAATACACAGAGAGAGCTAAACCCAGCTCAATACACAGAGAGAGGTAAAACCCAGCTCAATACACAGTGAGAGAGGTAAACACAGCTCAATACACAGTGAGAGAGGTAAACCAAGCTCAATACACATGAGAGAGAGAGGTAAACCCAGCTCAATACACAGTGAGAGAGGTAAACCCAGCTCAATACACAGAGAGAGGTAAACACAGCTCAATACACATAGAGTTAAACCCTGCTCAATACACACAGAGAGAGAGGTAAACCCAGCTTAATACATAGAGAGAGAGGTAAACCCAGCTCAATACACAGAGAGAGAGGTAAACCCAGCTCAATACACAGAGAGAGAGGTAAACCCAGCTCAATACACAGAGAGAGCTAAACCCAGCTCAATACACAGAGAGAGAGGTAAACCCAGCTCAATACACAGAGAGAGAGGTAAACCCAGCTCAATACACAGAGAGGTAAACCCAGCTCAATACACAGAGAGGTAAACCCAGCTCAATACACAGAGAGAGGTAAACCCAGCTCAATACACAGAGAGAGAGGTAAACCCAGCTCAATACACAGAGAGAGAGGTAAACCCAGCTCAATACTCAGAGAGAGAGGTAAACCCAGCTCAATACACAGAGAGGTAAACCCAGCTCAATACACATAGAGCTAAACCCAGCTCAATACACAGAGAGGTAAACCCAGCTCAATACACAGAGAGCTAAACGCAGCTCAATACACAGAGAGGTAAACCCAGCTCATTACACAGAGGTAAACTCAGCTCAATATACAGAGAGAGGTAAACCCAGCTCAATACACAGAGAGGTAATCCCAGCTCAATACACAGAGAGGTAAACCCAGCTCAATACACAGAGTGAGGTAAACCAGCTCAATACACAGAGAGAGGTAAACCCAGCTCAATACACAGAGAGGTAAACCCAGCTCAATACACAGAGAGAGGTAAACCCAGCTCAATACACTTAGAGTTAAACCCAGCTCAATACACAGTGAGAGAGGTAAACCCAGCTCAATACACAGTGAGAGAGGTAAACCCAGCTCAATACACAGAGAGATAGGTAAACCCAGCTCAATACACAGAGAGGTAAACCCAGCTCAATACACATAGAGCAAACCCAGCTCAATACACAGAGAGCTAAACCCAGCTCAATACACAGAGAGAGGTAAACCCAGCTCAATACACATATAGTTAAACCCAGCTTAATACACAGTGAGAGAGGTAAACCCAGCTCAATACACATAGAGAGAGATAAACCCTGCTCAGTACACATAGAGTTAAACCCAGCTCAATACACAGTGAGAGAGGTAAACCCAGCTCAATACACAGAGAGAGGGTAAACCCAGCTCAATACACAGTGCGCTAAACCCAGTTCAATACATAGAGAGCTAAACCCAGCTCAATACACAGAGAGAGAGAAAACCCAGCTCAATTCACAGAGAGAGAGGTAAACCCAGCTCAATACAGAGAGAGAGAGGTAAACCCAGCTCAATACACAGTGAGAGAGGTAAACCCAGCTCAATACACAGAGGTAAACCCAGCTCAGTACACAGAGAGCTAAACCCAGCTCAATACACAGAGAGCTAAACCCAGCTTAATACATAGAGAGAGAGCTAAACCCAGCTCAATACACAGAGAGAGAGGTAAACCCAGGTCAATACACAGAGAGAGAACTAAACCCAGCTTAATACACAGAGGGAGAGGTAAACCCAGCTCAATACACAGAGAGAGAGGTAAACCCAGCTCAATACACAGAGAGAGGTAAATCAGCTCAATACACAGAGAGAGAGGTAAACCCAGCTCAATACACAGAGAGAGGGGTAAACCCAGCTCAATACACAGAGAGAGAGTTAAACCCAGCTCAATACACAGAGAGAGGTAAACCCAGCTCAATACAGAGAGAGAGAGTTAAACCCTGCTCAATACACACAGAGAGAGAGGTAAACCCAGCTTAATACATAGAGAGATATGTAAACCCAGCTCAATACACAGAGAGAGAGGTAAACCCAGATCAATACACAGAGAGAGAGGTAAACCCAGCTCAATACACAGAGAGAGCTAAACCCAACTCAATACACAGAGAGAGGTAAACCCAGCTCAATACACAGAGAGAGAGGTAAACCCAGCTCAATACACAGAGAGAGCTAAACCCAGCTCAATACACAGAGAGAGAGGTAAACCCAGCTCAATACACAGAGAGAGAGGTAAACCCAGCTCAATACACAGAGAGAGAGGTAAACCCAGCTCAATACACAGAGAGAGCTAAACCCAGCTCAATACACAGAGAGAGAGGTAAACCCAGCTCAATACACAGAGAGAGAGGTAAACCCAGCTCAATACACAGAGAGGTAAACCCAGCTCAATACACAGAGAGGTAAACCCAGCTCAATACACATAGAGCTAAACCCAGCTCAATACACAGAGAGGTAAACCCAGCTCAATACACAGAGAGGTAAATCCAGCTCAATACACAGAGAGAGGTAAACACAGCTCAATACACAGAGAGAGGTAAACACAGCTCAATATACAGAGAGAGAGGTAAACCCAGCTCAATACACAGAGAGGTAAACCCAGCTCAATACACACAGAGAGAGGTAAACCCAGCTCAATATACCAGAGTTAAACCCAGCTCAATACACAGTGAGAGAGGTAAACCCAGCGCAATACACAGTGAGAGAGATAAACACAGCTCAATACACAGAGAGAGAGGTAAACCCAGCTCCAATACACAGAGAGGTAAACCAGCTCAATCAATCAATCAATCAATTTTTGTGCTGTACAGAATCCCAGCCTAAAACCCCAAACAGCTAGTAATGCAGGTGTAGAAGCACGGTGGCTAGGAAAACTCCCTAGAAAGGCCAAAACCTAGGAAGAAACCTAGAGAGGAACCAGGCTATGAGGGGTGGCCAGTCTCTCTGGCTGTGCTGGGTGGAGATTATAACAGAACCATGCCAAGATGTTAAAAAATGTTCATAAGTGACAAGCATGGTCAAATGAATAATCGGGAATAAATCTCAGTTGGCTTTTCATAGCCAATCATTAAGAGTTGAAAACAGCAGGTCTGGGACAGGTAGGGGGTTCCATAACCGCAGGCAGAACAGTTGAAACTGGAATAGCAGCAAGGCCAGGCGGACTGGGGACAGCAAGGAGTCACCACGGCCGGTAGTCCCGACGATGGTCCTAGGGCTCAGGTCTCTCAGTTGGCTTTTCATAGCCGATCATTAAGAGTTGAAAACAGCAGGTCTGGGACAGGTAGGGGTTTCGTGAACCGAGGCAGAACAGTTGAAACTGGAATAGCAGCAAGGCCAGGCGGACTGGGGACAGCAAGGTGTCAGCATGCCCGGTAGTCCTGACGATGGTCCTAGGGCTCAGGTTCTCAGAGAGAAAGAGAGAACGAGAGAATTAGAGAGCATACTTAAATTCACACAGGACACTGGATAAGACAGGAGAAGTACTCCAGGTATAACCAACTAACCCCAGCCCCCCGACACATAAACTACTGCAGCATAAATACTGGAGGCTGAGACAGGAGCGGTCCGAGACACGTGGCCCCATCCGAAGAAACCACCGGACAGGGCCAAACAGGAAGGATATAACCCCACCCACTCTGCCAAAGCACAGCCCCGCACCACCAGAGGGATATCCTCAACCACCAACTTACAATCCTGAGACAAGGCCGAGATAGCCCACAGAGGTCTCACCACAGCACAAACCAAGGGGGGCGCCAACCCAGACAGGAAGATCACGTCAGTAACTCAACCCACTCAAGTGACGCACCCCTCCTAGGGACGGCATGAAAGAGCACCAGCAAGCCAGTGACTCAGCCCTGTAACAGGGTTAGAGGCAGAGAACCCCAGTGGAGAGAGGGGAACCGGCCTGCAGAGACAGCAAGGGCTGTTACGTGCTCCAGAGCCTTCCGCTCACCTTCACACTCCTGGGCCAGACTACACTCAATCATATGACCTACTGAAGAGATAAGTCTTCAGTAAAGACTTAAAGGTTGAGACCGAGTCTGCGTCTCTCACATGGGTAGGCAAACTGTTCCATAAAAATGGAGATCTATAGGAGAAAGCCCTGCCTCCCGCTGTTTGCTTAGAAATTCTAGGGACAATTAGGAGGCCTGCGTCTTGTGACCGTAGCGTACGTATTGGTATGTACGGCAGGACCAACTCGGAAAGATAGGTAGGAGCAAGCCCATGTAACGCTTTATAGGTTAACAGTAAAACCTTGAAATCAGCCCTTGCCTTAACAGGAAGCCAGTGTAGGGAAGCTAGCACTGGAGTAATATGATCAAATTTCTTGGTTCTAGTCAGGATTCTAGCAGCCGTATTTGCACTAACTGAAGTTTATTTAGTGCTTTATCCGGCAGCTGAAAGTAGAGCATTGCAGTAGTTCAATCTAGAAGTAACAAATGCATGGATTAATTTTTCTGCATCATTTTTGGACAGAAAATTTCTGATTTTTTGCAATGTTACGAGATGGAAAAAAGCTGTCCTTGAAACAGTCTTGATATGTTCGTCAAAAGAGAGATCAGGGTCAAGAGTAACGCCGAGGTCCTTCACAGTTTTATTTGAGACGACTTTACAACCATCAAGATGAATTGTCAGATTTAACAGAAGATCTCTTTGTTTCTGGGACCTAGAACAAGCATCTGTTTTGTCCGAGTTTAAAAGTAGAAAGTTTTCAGCCATCCACTTCTTATGTCTGAAACACAGGCTAGCAGGGCAATTTTTGGGGGCTTCACCATGTTTCATTGAAATGTACAGCGTGTGTCATCCGCAAGTAGTGAAAGTTAACATTATGTTTTGAGATAACATCCCCAAGAGGTAAAAAATATAGTGAAAACAAAGGGTCCTAAAACGAAACTGAGGAACAGAAATGAGGTCGGAGGACAGACCATTCACAGAGACAAACTGATATCTTTCCGACAGGTAAGATCTAAACCAGGCCAGAACTTGTCCGTGTAGACCAATTTGGGTTTCCAGTCTCTCCAAAAGAATGTGGTGATCGATAGTGTCAAAGGCAGCACTAAGGTCTAGTAGCACGAGGACAGATGCAGAGCTCGGTCGTGACGCCATTAAAAGGTCATTTACCACCTTCACAAGTGCAGTCTCAGTGCTATGATGGGGTCTAAAACCAGACTGGAAGCATTTCAGCATTGTTTGTCTTCAGAAAGGCAGTGAGTTGCTGCGCAACAGCTTTTTCTAAAATTTTTGAGAGGAGTGGAAGATTCGATATAGGCCGATAGTTTTTTATATTTTTCCGGGTCAAGGTTTGGCTTTTTCAAGAGAGGCTTTATCACTGCCACTTTTAGTGAGTTTGGTACACATCCGGTGGATAGAGAGCTGTTTATTATGTTCAACATAGGAGGGCCAAGCACAGGAAGCAGCTCCTTCAGCAGTTTAGTAGGAATAGGGGACCAGTATGCAGCTTGAAGGTTTAGGAGGCTATGATTATTTTCATCATTGTGTCAAGAGATATAGTACTAAAACACTTAAGTGTCTCCCATCCCCAGGCCTCGTAGAGTGTGCAGATCCAGGACAGCTAAGCCCTGGAGGAATACGCAGATTCAAAGAGGAGCCAATTTGCTTTCTAATGGTCAGTGATCTTTTCCTCAAAGAAGTTCATGAATTTATTACTGCTGAAGTGAAAGCCATCCTCTCTGGGGAATGCTGCTTTTAGTTAGCTTTGCAACAGTATCAAAAAGAAATTTTGGATTGTTCTTATTTTCCTCGATTGTTGGAAAAGTAGGAGATCGAAAGCAGCAGTGAGGGCTCTTCGATACTGCACGGTACTGTCTTTCCAAGCTAGTCGGAAGACTTCCAGTTTGTGTGTCGCTTCGTTCCAATTTCGTGGAAGCTTGCTTCAAAGCTCGGGTATTTTCGTATAAGGGAGCTAGTTTCTTATGACAAATGTTTTTCGTTTTTAGGGGTGCAACTGCATCTAGGGTATTGCGCAAGGTTGGAATGAGTTCCTCAGTTAAGTGGTTAACTGATTTTTGTGGACGCTGGGTAGGTAGAAGGAGTCTGGAAGGGTATCAAGGATTTTAGAGAATTTATAGAACCGACTTTTGATGCTCCTTGGTTGGGGTCTGAGCAGATTATTTGTTGCGATTGCAAACGAAATGGTGGTCCGAGTAGTCCAGATTTTGTGGAAAAAGCATTAAGATCTACAACATTTATTCCATGGGACAAAACTAGGTCCAGAGTAGTATGACTGTGGCAGTGAGTAGGTCCAGAGACATGTTGGACAAAACCCACTGAGTCGATGATGGCTCCGAAAGACTTTTGGAGTGGGTCTGAGACTTCTCCATGTGAATATTAAAATCACCAAAAATTAGAATATGATCTGCTATGACTACAAGGTCTGATAGGAATTCAGGAAACTCAGAGAGGAACGCTGTATATGGCCCAGGAGGCCTGTAAACAGTAGCTATAAAAGTGATTGAGTAGGCTGCATAGATTTCATGACTAGAAGCTCAAAAGACGAAAAACGCCATTTTTTTTTGTAAAATTGAAATTTGCTATCGTAAATGTTAGCAACACCTCCGCCTTTGCGGGATGCACGGGGAATATGGTCACTAGTGTAACCAGAAGGTGAGGCCTCTCATTAACACAGCAAATTCATCAGGCTTAAGCCAGTTTCAGTCAGGCCAATCACATCAAGATTATGATCAGTGATTAGTTCATTGACTATGACTGCCTTTGAAGTGAGGGATCTAACATTAAGTGAACCCTATTTTGAGATGTGAGGTATCACGATCTCTTTCAATAATGGCAGGAATGGAGGAGGTCTTTATCCTAATAAGATTGCTAAGGTGAACACCGCACATGTTTAGTTTTGCCCCAACCTAGGTCGAGGCACAGACACAGTTCAATGGGCATGGCTGAGCTGACTACACTGACTGTGCTATTGGCAGACCTCCACTAAGCTGGCAGGTTGGCTAACAGCTGCTGCCTGGCCTGCACCCTATTTCACTGTGGGGCTAGAGGAGTTAGAGCCTATCTATGTTGGTAGATAAGATGAGAGCACCCCTCCAGCTAGGATGGAGTCCGTCCCTCATCAGCAGGTCAGGCTTGGTCTGTTTGTGGGTGAGTCCCAGAAAGAGGGGCCAATTATCTACAAATTCTATCTTTTGGGAGGGGCAGAAAACTGTTTTCAACCAGCGATTGAGTGCTGAGACTCTGCTGTAGAGCTCAGCCACTCCCCTAACTGGGAGGGGGGCCAGAGACAATTACTCGATGCCGACACATCTTTCTAGCTAATTTATCACGCTGAAGCTATGTTGCACTTGGTGACCTCTGACTGTTTGCATCCTAACATCGATGGTGCCGACGTGGATAACAATATCTCTATACTCTCTACACTCGCCAGTTTTAGCTTTAGCCAGCACCATCTTTAGATTAGCCCAACGGGTAGTTCCCCTGGTAACAGTGTATGATCGCTGGGTGATTCGTTTTAAGTCTAATACTGCGGTAATGGAGTCAGCCAATGACTAGGGTTTTCAATTTGTCAGAGCTAATGGTGGGAGCTTGGCGTCTCTAGACCCCGGAACGGGAGTAGAGACAAGAGAAGACTCAGACTCAGACCCGACTCGCTACATAATGGGGATACACAAGAGCTAAACCCAGCTCAATACACAGAGAGCTAAACACAGCTCAATACACAGAGAGGTAAACCCAGCTCAATACACGAGAGAGAGGTAAACCCAGTCAATACACAGAGAGGTAAACCCAGCTCAATACACAGAGAGAGGTAAACCCCAGCTCAATACACATATAGTTAAACCCAGCTTAATACACAGTGAGAGAGGAAAACCAGCTCAATACACAGAGAGAGAGGTAAACCCAGCTCAATACAGAGAGAGAGATAAACCCTGCTCAGTACACATAGAGTTAAACCCAGCTCAATACACAGAGAGAGAGGTAAACCCAGCTCAATACACAGAGAGAGAGGTAATCCCAGCTCAATACACAGTGCGCTAAACCAAGTTCAATACATAGAGAGCTAAACCCAGCTCAATACACAGAGAGAGAGAAAACCCAGCTCAATACACAGAGAGAGAGGTAAACCCAGCTCAATACACAGAGAGGTAAACCCAGCTCAATACACAGAGAGAGGTAAACCCAGCTCAATACACATAGAGTTAAACCCAGCTCAATACACAGTGAGAGAGGTAAACCCAGCTCAATACACAGTGAGAGAGGTAAACAAGCTCAATAACAGAGAGAGAGGTAAACCCAGCTCAATACACAGAGAGGTAAACCCAGCTCAATACACATAGAGCTAAACCCAGCTCAATACACAGAGAGCTAAACACAGCTCAATACACAGAGAGGTAAACCCAGCTCAATACACAGAGAGAGGTAAACACAACTCAATACACAGAGAGGTAAACCCAGCTCAATACACAGAGAGAGGTAAACCCAGCTCAATACACATAGTTAAACCCAGTTTAATAACACAGTGAGAGAGGTAAACCCAGCTCAATACACAGAGAGAGAGGTAAACCCAGCTCAATACACAGAGAGAGAGATAAACCCTGCTCAGTACACATAGAGTTAAACCCAGCTCAATACACAGAGAGAGAGGTAAACCCAGCTCAATACACAGAGAGAGAGGTAATCCCAGCTCAATACACAGTGCGCTAAACCCAGTTCAATACATAGAGAGCTAAACCCAGCTCAATACACAGAGAGAGAGAAAACCCAGCTCAATACACAGAGAGAGAGGTAAACCCAGCTCAATACAGAGAGAGAGGTAAACTCAGCTCAATACACAGTGAGAGAGGTAAACCCAGCTCAATACACAGAGGTAAACCAGCTCAGTACACAGAGAGCTAAACCCAGCTCAATCACACAGAGAGAGCCAAACCCAGCTTAATACACAGAGAGAGAGCTAAACCCAGCTCAATACAAGAGAGAGAGGTAAACCCAGGTCAATACACAGAGAGAGAACTAAACACAGCAGTAATACACAGAGGGAGAGGTAAACCCAGCTCAATACAAGAGAGAGAGGTAAACCCAGCTCAATACACAGAGAGAGGTAAATCAGCTCAATACACAGAGAGAGAGGTAAACCCAGCTCAATACACAGAGAGAGGGGTAAACCCAGCTAAATACACAGAGAGAGAGTTAAACCCAGCTCAATACACAGAGAGAGGTAAACCCAGCTCAATACAGAGAGAGAGAGGTAAACCCAGCTCAATACACAGAGAGAGAGGTAAACCCAGCTCAATACAGAGAGAGAGGTAAACCGGGCTCAATACACAGAGGTAAACCCAGCTCAATACACAAGAGTTAAGCCCAGCTCAATACACAGAGAGCTAAACCCAGCTCAATACAGAGAGAGAGAGGAAACCCAGTTAATACATAGAGCGAAAGTCCAGCTCAATACAGAGAGAGAGAGGTAAACCCAGCTCAATGACAGAGAGAGAGAGCTAAACCCAGCTCAATCACAGAGAGAGGGGAGCTAAAGAGTAAACCCAGCTCAATACACAGAGAGAGAGTAAACCCAGCTCAATACACAGAGAGAGGTAAACCCAGCTCAATACACGAGAGAGAGGTAAACCCAGCTCAATACACAGAGAGAGAGGTAAACCCAGCTCAATACACAGAGAGGTAAAC
>NW_025536709.1:0-51440 GCF_020615455.1 Coregonus clupeaformis
TTGATGAGGGCCTGACGTCCACAGGTGGGGGGTTGTGCTTACAGCCCAACACCGTGCTGGACGTTGGCATTTGCCAGAGAACACCAAGATTGGCAAATTCGCCACTGGCGCCCCTGTGCTCTTCACAGATGAAAGCAGGTTCACACTGAGCACATGTGACAGACGTGACAGAGTCTGGAGACGCCGTGGAGAACGTTCTGCTGCCTGCAACATCCTCCAGCATGACCGGTTTGGCGGTGGGTCAGTCATGGTATGGGGTGGCATTTCTTTGGGGGCCGCACAGCCCTCCATGTGCTCGCCAGAGGTAGCCTGACTGCCATTAGGTACCGAGATGAGATCCTCAGACCCCTTGTGAGACCATATGCTGGTGCGGTTGACCCTGGGTTCCTCCTAATGCAAGAAAATGCTAGACCTCATGTGGCTGGAGGTGTCAGCAGTTCCTGCAAGAGGAAGGCATTGATGCTATGGACTGGCCCGCCCGTTCCCCAGACCTGAATCCAATTGAGCACATCTGGGACATCATGTCTCGCTCCATCCACCAACGCCACGTTGCACCACAGACTGTCCAGGAGTTGGCGGATGCTTTAGTCCAGGTCTGGGAGGAGATCCCTCAGGAGACCATCCGCCACCTCATCAGGAGCATGCCCAGGTGTTGTAGGGAGGTCATACAGGCACGTGGAGGCCACACACACTACTGAGCCTCATTTTGACTTGTTTTAAGGACATTACATCAAAGTTGGATCAGCCTGTAGTGTGGTTTTCCACTTTAATTTTGAGGGTGACTCCAAATCCAGACCTCCATGGGTTGATACATTTGATTTCCATTGATCATTTTTGTGTGATTTTGTTGTCAGCACATTCAACTATGTAAAGAAAAAAAGTATTTAATAAGATTATTTCATTCATTCAGATCTAGGATGTGTTGTTTAAGTGTTCCCTTTATTTTTTTTGAGCAGTGTATATAGATTTCTTTGTATCGGTTTTATTTCTTCCAGATTTTGGAAATTCTCCCGTGACCCCATTTTCGTATCAGGTGTCAAGAGTTGCTGTAGGTAGGTGTGGTGTGGAATCAGGCGCAGGACGCAGAAGTAAAGTCCAACAAAATACTTTAGTAGATCACACAAAAATAATCCAAAACCAGCCCGGAGGCGAAAAACGCGCACAGGCGTACACAAACGGGGCGCACTAAACAAGTGCGTAATCTTCTCCTAAAATACAAACAAGTGGTGATCCTAACTGACCAAAAACAGGGAATTTTTGCCAGGATTAAATGTCAGGAATTGTGAAAAACGGAGTTTAAATGTATTTGGCTAAGGTGTATGTAAACTTCCGACTTCAACTGTACATGATTCCATATGTGTTATTTCATAGTTTGATGTCTTCACCATTATTCTACAAAATAGAAAATAGTAAAAATAAAGAAAAACCCTTGAATGAGTAGGTGTGTCCAAACTTTTGACTGGTGCTGTAGATATATGAGTTTTTTTCTCCACTGGTCTCGGAAAGAAATTACGAGTCCTCACTGTCCGAGACTGAGTCAAGACCGAGTACATATGTATCCGACACAGAGACAAGACCGAGACACTCAATGTGTGGTCTCGAGACCGAGACCGGTCTTGAGTACCACAACACTGTAAATGAGTGAGAAAATATTGAATAAGTCAAGGGGTATGAATACTTTCTGAAGGCATTCGGAAAGTATTCAGACCCCTTCCCTTTTTCCACATTATTCTAAAATTGATTACATTATCTCTTTTCATCATCAATCTACACACAATACCCCATAATGACATTGGAGTCCACCTGTGGTAAATTGATTGGCAATGATTTGGAAAGGCACACCCCTGTGGGGGTGACAATTGACAGTGAGCTTTGAGCAAAACAACCAGGGGGAAGTTGACAATGGTTTATTAATAGGCATGAATACATTGTATGGTTGCAGTCCTCAAAGATTGAAGTATATCGAATCAAATTAATCAGATCCAATGATTTACCGCCCATAGGGTGGGGTGTCACTATTTTAATTCTAAACTTCTACTGCTTGCAAAATCTATTTTTTCAAATATAAAAATAATGTTTCTTTGAAGGACAAGGGATTGTCCTGACTTTCAAGAATGCCTGAATTGCTTCGTCTAGCTTTTCTGGTTTGCTGGATGCAAGTTTTACAATCCAATTATTTCAGATCTACATTTATTAGTTATTTCTTGCATTCATACTGGCTTTTGCGGGATACCTGATACATGAAACAGATCGGTTGGAGGGCATACAGGCTGTCACCAACTTATTAATAAAAACTTTTAGTTTTTATCAAGTGCAGCTGTTTTTATCGGCACAAGATAGTTAAATACAAACGCACCGCATCTATTTTCTAAGAGAACGTTATAAACGTCAACAAAAAAATCACTGGCAAGTTAATGGAAACATAGCTAGCTACTGGTGCTCAATATTTGTTCAACGTAACTGCAGCTGACATGTTGTGTAGCATGTTGTATCCCTCTGCCTATGGCTGAAACATAGCCCTGGCTAGGTTATGGAGATGAGGGCTTTGCATCAAATTATTCTGTGAGTTGTGAAATAATTCCCTGTTAAATAATTTGTACATAAATTATATCATGCCCTCTGATCTGTGATGTAATTTCAGAGGGTCATGTGACCTTTCAGAAGCAGAAAAGTTCACTTTGACCCAGCCTGACTTAGTTAATACAGAAAAGCCTTGCATATTATTGGACTATTATTTTGATAATGAGCCATGTAATGAGTATTGAGACTGACAGTAAAAGTGTGTGTGTGTGCGGGCGGGCGGGCGGGTGCGTACGTACGTGCGTGCGTGTGTACGTGTGTGCGTGATTGTTTTGCTTTCTGAAAGCTGACAGTTTCTATTGGGCACTGCAGCTATGACAGTTTCTATTGGGAACAGCACCCCAGAGAGTATTGGCTAATCCTGGACTGTTGTCTCACAGTTATCTGTCTTGGGGATATGTTTGATGTTGGGGTTGGGCTGTCCTCAGCATTAAAACATGTTTTATATTTTTAAATACTCTGTTACAATCCTTTGCTCACTCCCCTACTCCTCCTATTCTTCCCTCCATCAAACTGGTAAAGAATAGATACATGCCCATGATAGGACCTATCCTGGATATTGTACTTTTGAAAAGGTTACAACTGTCATCTGCACTGTTTCACCTGTCCTCCATTCTGTGAATGTAACTTCAGGGGCCACCAAGCAGGAAGCCATACATTAAAAGATAAATGGATTACTCATGCACCACGTGAATCATAAAAAAAAACAATTTTGTTGGAGTAATAGAGTGACATATAAAAACACATTCATCAAAGGGGGAAAGGGATCTACCTTAGGGAAGGGGTTGATGTTGGACCATAACACTCAAGGTGTCTCAAGGTACAAAGAAAAAAAGACTTTATTTTCAACCTCAACGAAACCAATCTTCAACCAATCTACCAAGAGGCACGGAACAAGTAGCGAGCAACCAGCAGGAAGTGGAATGTCTCATTTGGGGCCATGTCAGTCAATTGTAAAATATTCTAATGGTATTTTTGATTGTCTTCTCACCTCACCATCACATACTGTTAATGTGGGACTATGATAGTCAATTGCAAATTAGTCTCAAAAAATATATCTTATCTCACCACCACTAATGAGATGGGTGGGGCTTGATGCATGTCGCATCGGAGCATCTCAAAATCAGGGGGCGCGGTCGACAGTGCGCACCTCATCTCTGCTGTCACATCCAACCTGGATACATATTTGGTTTTAATGCCGATGAGAGCACTGATTCCAGCTTCACACATATATGAGCTGGTGAAGGTACCATGAGTTTTATGGTGCTTTCAAGACAACTGGGAACTCTGATAAATACGAGGTCAAATCTTGACGTCAGTGATCTTCAGGTCGGAAAGTCGGAGCTCTAGAAAGAGGCCCGAGTTCCTGAGTTGGAATTCTGAGTTGGATGACCATTCAAAACGATTTTTCCTAGCCTGAGCTCGTTTTTTTCTCGAGTTCCCAGTTGTGTTGAATGCACTGAAGTCGGAAGTCGGAGATTTCCAAGTTCCCAGTTCCCAGTTCCCAGTTGTTTTGAACGCGGAATGAATGCTCACTGGGAGACATCAGGGTATTTATTCCCAATGAGACATGAACCAAAACTCCTCCGTTGTGACCCGTGAATGCGTTGTCTGCAGCATTCGGTCACATGACAGCTCGATCAGCTGTTCGATTTCACTTAAGCCAGAATCACAGTCAAACGAATTGGTAAGTAGGCCCCAAAGTGCTCTTCCAAGCGTTGGAGGTGAGCAGTCATCACTCATGTGGGACAATTACTGATGTTGTTTTCTGTTAGAAACATGCACAGCCAAGGAAAGGGGGCATGGTCCGCTTTTGAAAGACTCCAATAATAATGATTTCCTCTGAATCCACTGATTCGGTCACTCATCTGTAGAATGTTTTTGTATTTCCCCTGCATGCTTGCGTTCAGTTTGTTCAGTTTCCCAAATACGTCTGTTACATAGGCAAGGAGACATTTTCTTTTCATTACACAGAAAGTCAACCAAGTCTGTTATTTTTTTACATCCATTGTAAATGACAACAGTTCCCCTATCAATGCAAAAAATCTTTCCAACACTCCCCCTCGATAACCACCAAGCCTCGGTGTGAAATATTGTCATGCTCTGATCCCATATCTCCACAAAGTTTTGCGAACAGGCTTGCACACAGTGGATGTGGTTTGATGTAGTTTACAATCGAAGTTACCTGCTGCAGTATTATCTGAGTTCTGTGCTCAGCTCTTTTGCCGCCAGTTGCTCTCGGTGTATCATACAACGCGTCGATATGGCAGAGGGAGACACATTCATAACTAGAGTGCAGAGGCCTGCCCGCCGTCCCACCATAGATGGAGCCCCATCTGTGCAAAGTCACCATTCGATCCCATAGAATCTGTTTTTCGTCAATATAGCCGCGCAACACACTGAACATCCCCTGTGCCATTTCATGCTCTGGTATCAGAGCAATATGTCCTTGTGAATAGCATCCCCTGACATGTATAGCGAACAAAAGTCAATGCATGGGCATCTCGGCCCTCACAGCTAACGTCCATTTGGAGAGCATAAGCTGGGGAGTTTTTGAGTCGTTCAGTTAGTTTCCTCTTGATTGCTAGCAATAGCATAAATTCTTCATTTAACAGTATTATCTGAAAAAGGTATTGATGTGAGTTTCTGTGCCTCTGCCTCCCCAAACATTGTTTTCACCATATCAATTGCGGCCAGTAATATCAAAGTCTCTGCAAAAGTGTGTGGTTTCATAGCATAGCGGGCCTGGCCATTCACCATGGTAATGACTTGTGCAAAGATCAAGTGGGGTCTTTTCCCATGATCTAAGGGCGCTCTCTGGTAGAATTGTATCTTTTAGATATTAATAATTTTCATTTTGATTTTTAAGGTTAACCACATTAAAATGATTTTGAGATACAAAGACGATATTATAATACACTGCTCAAAAAAATAAAGGGAACACTTAAACAACACAATGTAACTCCAAGTCAAGCACACTTCTGTGAAATCAAACTGTCCACTTAGGAAGCAACACTAATTGACAATAAATTTCACTTCACTGTTGTGCAAATGTAATAGACAACAGGTGGAAATTATAGGCAATTAGCAAGACACCCCCAATAAAGAAGTGGTTCTGCAGGTGGTGACCACAGACCACTTCTCAGTTCTTATGCTTCCTGGCTGATGTTTTGGTCACTTTTGAATGCTGGCGGTGCTTTCACTCTAGTGGTAGCATGAGACAGAGTCTACAACCCACACAAGTGGCTCAGGTAGTGCAGCTCATCCAGGATGGCACATCAATGCGAGCTGTGGCAAGAAGGTTTGCTGCATCTGTCAGCGTAGTGTCCAGAGCATGGAGGCGCTACCAGGAGACAGGCCAGTACATCAGGAGACGTGGAGGAGGCCGTAGGAGGGCAACAACCCAGCAGCAGGACCGCTACCTCCGCCTTTGTGCAAGGAGGAGCAGGAGGAGCACTGCCAGAGCCCTGCAAAATGACCTCCAGCAGGCCACAAATGTGCATGTGTCTGCTCAAACGATCAGAAACAGGCTCCAAGAGGGTGGTATGAGGGCCTGACGTCCACAGGTGGGGGTTGTGCTTACAGCCCAACACCGTGCTGGACGTTTGGCATTTGCCAGAGAACACCAAGATTGGCAAATTCGCCACTGGCGCCCTGTGCTCTTCACAGATGAAAGCAGGTTCACACTGAGCACATGTGACAGACGTGACAGAGTCTGGAGACGCCGTGGAGAACGTTCTGCTGCCTGCAACATCCTCCAGCATGACCGGTTTGGCGGTGGGTCAGTCATGGTATGGGGTGGCATTTCTTTGGGGGGCCGCACAGCCCTCCATGTGCTCGCCAGAGGTAGCCTGACTGCCATTAGGTACCGAGATGAGATCCTCAGACCCCTTGTGAGACCATATGCTGGTGCGGTTGACCCTGGGTTCCTCCTAATGCAAGAAAATGCTAGACCTCATGTGGCTGGAGTGTGTCAGCAGTTCCTGCAAGAGGAAGGCATTGATGCTATGGACTGGCCCGCCCGTTCCCCAGACCTGAATCCAATTGAGCACATCTGGGACATCATGTCTCGCTCCATCCACCAACGCCACGTTGCACCACAGACTGTCCAGGAGTTGGCGGATGCTTTAGTCCAGGTCTGGGAGGAGATCCCTCAGGAGACCATCCGCCACCTCATCAGGAGCATGCCCAGGTGTTGTAGGGAGGTCATACAGGCACGTGGAGGCCACACACACTACTGAGCCTCATTTTGACTTGTTTTAAGGACATTACATCAAAGTTGGATCAGCCTGTAGTGTGGTTTTCCACTTTAATTTTGAGGGTGACTCCAAATCCAGACCTCCATGGGTTGATACATTTGATTTCCATTGATCATTTTTGTGTGATTTTGTTGTCAGCACATTCAACTATGTAAAGAAAAAAAGTATTTAATAAGATTATTTCATTCATTCAGATCTAGGATGTGTTGTTTAAGTGTTCCCTTTATTTTTTGAGCAGTGTATATAGATTTCTTTGTATCGGTTTTATTTCTTCCAGATTTTTGGAAATTCTCCCGTGACCCCATTTTCGTATCAGGTGTCAAGAGTTGCTGTAGGTAGGTGTGGTGTGGAATCAGGCGCAGGACGCAGAAGTAAAGTCCAACAAAATACTTTAGTAGATCACACAAAAATAATCCAAAACCAGCCCGGAGGCGAGAAAAGCGCGCACAGGCGTACACAAACGGGCGCACTAAACAAGTGCGTAATCTTCTCCTAAAATACAAACAAGTGGTGATCCTAACTGACCAAAAACAGGGAATTTTTGCCAGGATTAAATGTCAGGAATTGTGAAAAACTGAGTTTAAATGTATTTGGCTAAGGTGTATGTAAACTTCCGACTTCAACTGTACATGATTCCATATGTGTTATTTCATAGTTTGATGTCTTCACCATTATTCTACAAAATAGAAAATAATAAAAATAAAGAAAAACCCTTGAATGAGTAGGTGTGTCCAAACTTTTGACTGGTGCTGTAGATATATGAGTTTTTTTCTCCACTGGTCTCGGAAAGAAATTACGAGTCCTCACTGTCCGAGACTGAGTCAAGACCGAGTACATATGTATCCGACACAGAGACAAGACCGAGACACTCAATGTGTGGTCTCGAGACCGAGACCGGTCTCGAGTACCACAACACTGTAAATGAGTGAGAAAATATTGAATAAGTCAAGGGGTATGAATACTTTCTGAAGGCATTCGGAAAGTATTCAGACCCCCTTCCCTTTTCCACATTATTCTAAAATTGATTACATTATCTCTTTTCATCATCAATCTACACACAATACCCCATAATGACATTGGAGTCCACCTGTGGTAAATTGATTGGCAATGATTTGGAAAGGCACACCCCCTGTGGGGGTGACAATTGACAGTGAGCTTTGAGCAAAACAACCAGGGGGAAGTTGACAATGGTTTATTAATAGGCATGAATACATTGTATGGTTGCAGTCCTCAAAGATTGAAGTATATCGAATCAAATTAATCAGATCCAATGATTTACCGCCCATAGGGTGGGGTGTCACTATTTTAATTCTAAACTTCTACTGCTTGCAAAATCTATTTTTTCAAATATAAAAATAATGTTTCTTTGAAGGACAAGGATTGTCCTGACTTTCAAGAATGCCTGAATTGCTTCGTCTAGCTTTTCTGGTTTGCTGGATGCAAGTTTTACAATCCAATTATTTCAGATCTACATGTATTAGTTATTTCTTGCATTCATACTGGCTTTTGCGGGATACCTGATACATGAAACAGATCGGTGGGAGGGCATACAGGCTGTCACCAACTTATTAATAAAAACTTTTAGTTTTTATCAAGTGCAGCTGTTTTTATCGGCACAAGATAGTTAAATACAAACGCACCGCATCTATTTTCTAAGAGAACGTTATAAACGTCAACAAAAAAATCACTGGCAAGTTAATGGAAACATAGCTAGCTACTGGTGCTCAATATTTGTTCAACGTAACTGCAGCTGACATGTTGTGTAGCATGTTGTATCCCTCTGCCTATGGCTGAAACATAGCCCTGGCTAGGTTATGGAGATGAGGGCTTTGCATCAAATTATTCTGTGAGTTGTGAAATAATTCCCTGTTAAATAATTTGTACATAAATTATATCATGCCCTCTGATCTGTGATGTAATTTCAGAGGGTCATGTGACCTTTCAGAAGCAGAAAAGTTCACTTTGACCCAGCCTGACTTAGTTAATACAGAAAAGCCTTGCATATTATTGGACTATTATTTTGATAATGAGCCATGTAATGAGTATTGAGACTGACAGTAAAAGTGTGTGTGTGTGCGGGCGGGCGGGCGGGTGCGTACGTACGTGCGTGCGTGTGTACGTGTGTGCGTGATTGTTTTGCTTTCTGAAAGCTGACAGTTTCTATTGGGCACTGCAGCTATGACAGTTTCTATTGGGAACAGCACCCCAGAGAGTATTGGCTAATCCTGGACTGTTGTCTCACAGTTATCTGTCTTGGGGATATGTTTGATGTTGGGGTTGGGCTGTCCTCAGCATTAAAACATGTTTTATATTTTTAAATACTCTGTTACAATCCTTTGCTCACTCCCCTACTCCTCCTATTCTTCCCTCCATCAAACTGGTAAAGAATAGATACATGCCCATGATAGGACCTATCCTGGATATTGTACTTTTGAAAAGGTTACAACTGTCATCTGCACTGTTTCACCTGTCCTCCATTCTGTGAATGTAACTTCAGGGGCCACCAAGCAGGAAGCCATACATTAAAAGATAAATGGATTACTCATGCACCACGTGAATCATAAAAAAAAAACAATTTTGTTGGAGTAATAGAGTGACATATAAAAACACATTCATCAAAGGGGGAAAGGGATCTACCTTAGGGAAGGGGTTGATGTTGGACCATAACACTCAAGGTGTCTCAAGGTACAAAGAAAAAAAGACTTTATTTTCAACCTCAACGAAACCAATCTTCAACCAATCTACCAAGAGGCACGGAACAAGTAGCGAGCAACCAGCAGGAAGTGGAATGTCTCATTTGGGGCCATGTCAGTCAATTGTAAAATATTCTAATGGTATTTTTGATTGTCTTCTCACCTCACCATCACATACTGTTAATGTGGGACTATGATAGTCAATTGCAAATTAGTCTGACATAATATATCTTATCTCACCACCACTAATGAGATGGGTGGGGCTTGATGCATGTCGCATCGGAGCATCTCAAAATCAGGGGGCGCGGTCGACAGTGCGCACCTCATCTCTGCTGTCACATCCAACCTGGATACATATTTGGTTTTAATGCCGATGAGAGCACTGATTCCAGCTTCACACATATATGAGCTGGTGAAGGTACCATGAGTTTTATGGTGCTTTCAAGACAACTGGGAACTCTGATAAATACGAGGTCAAATCTTGACGTCAGTGATCTTCAGGTCGGAAAGTCGGAGCTCTAGAAAGAGGCCCGAGTTCCTGAGTTGGAATTCTGAGTTGGATGACCATTCAAAACGATTTTTCCTAGCCTGAGCTCGTTTTTTTCTCGAGTTCCCAGTTGTGTTGAATGCACTGAAGTCGGAAGTCGGAGATTTCCAAGTTCCCAGTTCCCAGTTCCCAGTTGTTTTGAACGCGGAATGAATGCTCACTGGGAGACATCAGGGTATTTATTCCCAATGAGACATGAACCAAAACTCCTCCGTTGTGACCCGTGAATGCGTTGTCTGCAGCATTCGGTCACATGACAGCTCGATCAGCTGTTCGATTTCACTTAAGCCAGAATCACAGTCAAACGAATTGGTAAGTAGGCCCCAAAGTGCTCTTCCAAGCGTTGGAGGTGAGCAGTCATCACTCATGTGGGACAATTACTGATGTTGTTTTCTGTTAGAAACATGCACAGCCAAGGAAAGGGGGCATGGTCCGCTTTTGAAAGACTCCAATAATAATGATTTCCTCTGAATCCACTGATTCGGTCACTCATCTGTAGAATGTTTTTGTATTTCCCCTGCATGCTTGCGTTCAGTTTGTTCAGTTTCCCAAATACGTCTGTTACATAGGCAAGGAGACATTTTCTTTTCATTACACAGAAAGTCAACCAAGTCTGTTATTTTTTTACATCCATTGTAAATGACAACAGTTCCCCTATCAATGCAAAAAATCTTTCCAACACTCCCCCTCGATAACCACCAAGCCTCGGTGTGAAATATTGTCATGCTCTGATCCCATATCTCCACAAAGTTTTGCGAACAGGCTTGCACACAGTGGATGTGGTTTGATGTAGTTTACAATCGAAGTTACCTGCTGCAGTATTATCTGAGTTCTGTGCTCAGCTCTTTTGCCGCCAGTTGCTCTCGGTGTATCATACAACGCGTCGATATGGCAGAGGGAGACACATTCATAACTAGAGTGCAGAGGCCTGCCCGCCGTCCCACCATAGATGGAGCCCCATCTGTGCAAAGTCACCATTCGATCCCATAGAATCTGTTTTTCGTCAATATAGCCGCGCAACACACTGAACATCCCCTGTGCCATTTCATGCTCTGGTATCAGAGCAATATGTCCTTGTGAATAGCATCCCCTGACATGTATAGCGAACAAAAGTCAATGCATGGGCATCTCGGCCCTCACAGCTAACGTCCATTTGGAGAGCATAAGCTGGGGAGTTTTTGAGTCGTTCAGTTAGTTTCCTCTTGATTGCTAGCAATAGCATAAATTCTTCATTTAACAGTATTATCTGAAAAAGGTATTGATGTGAGTTTCTGTGCCTCTGCCTCCCCAAACATTGTTTTCACCATATCAATTGCGGCCAGTAATATCAAAGTCTCTGCAAAAGTGTGTGGTTTCATAGCATAGCGGGCCTGGCCATTCACCATGGTAATGACTTGTGCAAAGATCAAGTGGGGTCTTTTCCCATGATCTAAGGGCGCTCTCTGGTAGAATTGTATCTTTTAGATATTAATAATTTTCATTTTGATTTTTAAGGTTAACCACATTAAAATGATTTTGAGATACAAAGACGATATTATAATACACTGCTCAAAAAAATAAAGGGAACACTTAAACAACACAATGTAACTCCAAGTCAAGCACACTTCTGTGAAATCAAACTGTCCACTTAGGAAGCAACACTAATTGACAATAAATTTCACTTCACTGTTGTGCAAATGGAATAGACAACAGGTGGAAATTATAGGCAATTAGCAAGACACCCCCAATAAAGAAGTGGTTCTGCAGGTGGTGACCACAGACCACTTCTCAGTTCTTATGCTTCCTGGCTGATGTTTTGGTCACTTTTGAATGCTGGCGGTGCTTTCACTCTAGTGGTAGCATGAGACAGAGTCTACAACCCACACAAGTGGCTCAGGTAGTGCAGCTCATCCAGGATGGCACATCAATGCGAGCTGTGGCAAGAAGGTTTGCTGCATCTGTCAGCGTAGTGTCCAGAGCATGGAGGCGCTACCAGGAGACAGGCCAGTACATCAGGAGACGTGGAGGAGGCCGTAGGAGGGCAACAACCCAGCAGCAGGACCGCTACCTCCGCCTTTGTGCAAGGAGGAGCAGGAGGAGCACTGCCAGAGCCCTGCAAAATGACCTCCAGCAGGCCACAAATGTGCATGTGTCTGCTCAAACGATCAGAAACAGGCTCCAAGAGGGTGGTATGACGTTTTCATCTTTCGAGCTTCTAGTCATGAAATCTATGCAGCCTACTCAATCACTTTTTATAGCTACTGTTTACAGGCCTCCTGGGCCATATACAGCGTTCCTCTCTGAGTTTCCTGAATTCCTATCAGACCTTGTAGTCATAGCAGATCATATTCTAATTTTTGGTGATTTTAATATTCACATGGAGAAGTCCACAGACCCACTCCAAAAGTCTTTCGGAGCCATTATCGACTCAGTGGGTTTTGTCCAACATGTCTCTGGACCTACTCACTGCCACAGTCATACTCTGGACCTAGTTTTGTCCCATGGAATAAATGTTGTAGATCTTAATGTTTTTCCACAAAATCCTGGACTATCGGACCACCATTTTATTACGTTTGCAATCGCAACAAATAATCTGCTCAGACCCCAACCAAGGAGCATCAAAAGTCGTGCTATAAATTCTCAGACAACACAAAAATTCATTGATGCCCTTCCAGACTCCTTCTGCCTACCCAAGGACGTCAGAGGACAAAAATCAGTTAACCACTTAACTGAGGAACTCAATTTAACCTTGCGCAATACCCTAGATGCAGTTGCACCCCTAAAAACGAAAAACATTTGTCATAAGAAACTAGCTCCCTGGTATACAGAAAATACCCGAGCTTTGAAGCAAGCTTCCAGGAAATTGGAACGGAAATGGCGCCACACCAAACTGGAAGTCTTCCGACTAGCTTGGAAAGACAGTACCGTGCAGTACCGAAGAGCCCTCACTGCTGCTCGATCATCCTACTTTTCCAAATTAATCGAGGAAAAATAAGAACAATCCAAAATTTCTTTTTGATACTGTTGCAAAGCTAACTAAAAAGCAGCATTCCCCAAGAGAGGATGGTTTTCACTTCAGCAGTGATAAATTCATGAACTTCTTTGAGGAAAAGATCATGACCATTAGAAAGCAAATTACGGACTCCTCTTTGAATCTGCGTATTCCTCCAGGGCTTAGCTGTCCTGGATCTGCACAGCTCTGCGAGGGCCTGGGATCGGGAGAGACACTTAAGTGTTTTAGTACTATATCTCTTGACACAATGATGAAAATAATCATGGCCTCTAAACCTTCAAGCTGCATACTGGATCCTATTCCTACTAAACTGCTGAAGGAGCTGCTTCCTGTGCTTGGCCCTCCTATGTTGAACATAATAAACAGCTCTCTATCCACCGGATGTGTAGCAAACTCACTAAAAGTGGCAGTGATAAAGCCTCTCTTGAAAAAGCCAAACCTTGACCCGGAAAATATAAAAAACTATCGGCCTATATCGAATCTTCCATTCCTCTCAAAAATTTTAGAAAAAGCTGTTGCGCAGCAACTCACTGCCTTTCTGAAGACAAACAATGTATACAAAATGCTTCAGTCTGGTTTTAGACCCCATCATAGCACTGAGACTGCACTTGTGAAGGTGGTAAATGACCTTTTAATGGCGTCAGACCGAGGCTCTGCATCTGTCCTCGTGCTACTAGACCTTAGTGCTGCCTTTGACACCATCGATCACCACATTCTTTTGGAGAGACTGGAAACCCAAATTGGTCTACACGGACAAGTTCTGGCCTGGTTTAGATCCTACCTGTCGGAAAGATATCAGTTTGTCTCTGTGAATGGTCTGTCCTCCGACAAATCAACTGTACATTTCGGTGTTCCTCAAGGTTCCGTTTTAGGACCACTATTGTTTTCACTATATATTTTACCTCTTGGGGATGTTATTCGAAAACATAATGTTAACTTTCACTGCTATGCGGATGACACACAGCTGTACATTTCAATGAAGCATGGTGAAGCCCCAAAATTGCCCTCGCTAGAAGCCTGTGTTTCAGACATAAGGAAGTGGATGGCTGAAAACTTTTTACTTTTAAACTCGGACAAAACAGAGATGCTTGTTCTAGGTCCCAAGAAACAAAGAGATCTTCTGTTAAATCTGACAATTCATCTTGATGGTTGTAAAGTCGTCTCAAATAAAACTGTGAAGGACCTAGGCGTTACTCTTGACCCTGATCTCTCTTTTGACGAACATATCAAGACTGTTTCAAGGACAGCTTTTTTCCATCTACGTAACATTGCAAAAATCAGAAATTTTCTGTCCAAAAATGATGCAGAAAAATTAATCCATGCATTTGTTACTTCTAGATTAGACTACTGCAATGCTCTATTTTCCGGCTACCCGGATAAAGCACTAAATAAACTTCAGTTAGTGCTAAATACGGCTGCTAGAATCCTGACTAGAACCAAGAAATTTGATCATATTACTCCAGTGCTAGCTTCCCTACACTGGCTTCCTGTTAAGGCAAGGGCTGATTTCAAGGTTTTACTGTTAACCTATAAAGCGTTACATGGGCTTGCTCCTACCTATCTTTCCGAGTTGGTCCTGCCGTACATACCAATACGTACGCTACGGTCACAAGACGCAGGCCTCCTAATTGTCCCTAGAATTTCCTAAGCAAACAGCGGGAGGCAGGGCTTTCTCCTATAGATCTCCATTTTTATGGAACAGTCTGCCTACCCATGTGAGAGACGCAGACTCGGTCTCAACCTTTAAGTCTTTACTGAAGACTTATCTCTTCAGTAGGTCATATGATTGAGTGTAGTCTGGCCCAGGAGTGTGAAGGTGAACGGAAAGGCTGGAGCAACGAACAGCCCTTGCTGTCTCTGCCGGGCCGGTTCCCCTCTCCACTGGGGTTCTCTGCCTCTAACCCTGTTGCAGGGGCTGAGTCACTGGCTTGCTGGTGCTCTTTCATGCCGTCCCCTGGGAGGGGGTGCGTCACTTGAGTGGGTTGAGTTACTGACGTGATCTTCCTGTCTGGGTTGGCGCCCCCCTTGGTTTGTGCTGTGGTGGAGACCTCTGTGGGCTATACTCGGCCTTGTCTCAGGATTGTAAGTTGGTGGTTGGGGATATCCCTCTAGTGGTGCGGGGGCTGTGCTTTGGCGGAGTGGGTGGGGTTATATCCTTCCTGTTTGGCCCTGTCCGGGGTTTCTTCGGATGGGGCCACAGTGTCTCCGGACCGCTCCTGTCTCAGCCTCCAGTATTTATGCTGCAGTAGTTTATGTGTCGGGGGCTGGGGTTAGTTGGTTATACCTGGAGTACTTCTCCTGTCTTATCCAGTGTCCTGTGTGAATTTAAGTATGCTCTCTCTAATTCTCTCGTTCTCTCTTTCTCTCTGAGAACCTGAGCCCTAGGACCATACGTCAGGACTACCGGGCATGATGACACCTTGCTGTCCCCAGTCCGCCTGGCCTTGCTGCTATTCCAGTTTCAACTGTTCTGCCTGCGGCTACGAAACCCCTACCTGTCCCAGACCTGCTGTTTTCAACTCTAAATGATCGGCTATGAAAAGCCAACTGAGAGACCTGAGCCCTAGGACCATACGTCGGGACTACCGGCCGTGGTGACTCCTTGCTGTCCCCAGTCCGCCTGGCCTTGCTGCTATTCCAGTTTAAACTGTTCTGCCTGCGGTTATGGAACCCCTACCTGTCCCAGACCTGCTGTTTTAAACTCTAATGATCGGCTATGAAAAGCCAACTGAGATTTATTCCTGATTATTATTTGACCATGCTTGTCACTTTTGAACATTTTTGAACATCTTGGCATGGTTCTGTTATAATCTCCACCCGGCACAGCCAGAAGAGGACTGGCCACCCCTCATAGCCTGGTTCCTCTCTAGGTTTCTTCCTAGGTTTTGCCTTTCTAGGGAGTTTTTCCTAGCCACCGTGCTTCTACACCTGCATTACTAGCTGTTTGGGGTTTTAGGCTGGGTTTCTGTACAGCACTTCGAGATATTAGCTGATGTAAGAAGGGCTATATAAAATAAAATTGATTGATTGATTGATGAGGGCCTGACGTCCACAGGTGGGGGTTGTGCTTACAGCCCAACACCGTGCTGGACGTTTGGCATTTGCCAGAGAACACCAAGATTGGCAAATTCGCCACTGGCGCCCTGTGCTCTTCACAGATGAAAGCAGGTTCACACTGAGCACATGTGACAGACGTGACAGAGTCTGGAGACGCCGTGGAGAACGTTCTGCTGCCTGCAACATCCTCCAGCATGACCGGTTTGGCGGTGGGTCAGTCATGGTATGGGGTGGCATTTCTTTGGGGGGCCGCACAGCCCTCCATGTGCTCGCCAGAGGTAGCCTGACTGCCATTAGGTACCGAGATGAGATCCTCAGACCCCTTGTGAGACCATATGCTGGTGCGGTTGACCCTGGGTTCCTCCTAATGCAAGAAAATGCTAGACCTCATGTGGCTGGAGTGTGTCAGCAGTTCCTGCAAGAGGAAGGCATTGATGCTATGGACTGGCCCGCCCGTTCCCCAGACCTGAATCCAATTGAGCACATCTGGGACATCATGTCTCGCTCCATCCACCAACGCCACGTTGCACCACAGACTGTCCAGGAGTTGGCGGATGCTTTAGTCCAGGTCTGGGAGGAGATCCCTCAGGAGACCATCCGCCACCTCATCAGGAGCATGCCCAGGTGTTGTAGGGAGGTCATACAGGCACGTGGAGGCCACACACACTACTGAGCCTCATTTTGACTTGTTTTAAGGACATTACATCAAAGTTGGATCAGCCTGTAGTGTGGTTTTCCACTTTAATTTTGAGGGTGACTCCAAATCCAGACCTCCATGGGTTGATACATTTGATTTCCATTGATCATTTTTGTGTGATTTTGTTGTCAGCACATTCAACTATGTAAAGAAAAAAAGTATTTAATAAGATTATTTCATTCATTCAGATCTAGGATGTGTTGTTTAAGTGTTCCCTTTATTTTTTTGAGCAGTGTATATAGATTTCTTTGTATCGGTTTTATTTCTTCCAGATTTTGGAAATTCTCCCGTGACCCCATTTTCGTATCAGGTGTCAAGAGTTGCTGTAGGTAGGTGTGGTGTGGAATCAGGCGCAGGACGCAGAAGTAAAGTCCAACAAAATACTTTAGTAGATCACACAAAAATAATCCAAAACCAGCCCGGAGGCGAGAAAAGCGCGCACAGGCGTACACAAACGGGCGCACTAAACAAGTGCGTAATCTTCTCCTAAAATACAAACAAGTGGTGATCCTAACTGACCAAAAACAGGGAATTTTTGCCAGGATTAAATGTCAGGAATTGTGAAAAACGGAGTTTAAATGTATTTGGCTAAGGTGTATGTAAACTTCCGACTTCAACTGTACATGATTCCATATGTGTTATTTCATAGTTTGATGTCTTCACCATTATTCTACAAAATAGAAAATAGTAAAAATAAAGAAAAACCCTTGAATGAGTAGGTGTGTCCAAACTTTTGACTGGTGCTGTAGATATATGAGTTTTTTTCTCCACTGGTCTCGGAAAGAAATTACGAGTCCTCACTGTCCGAGACTGAGTCAAGACCGAGTACATATGTATCCGACACAGAGACAAGACCGAGACACTCAATGTGTGGTCTCGAGACCGAGACCGGTCTCGAGTACCACAACACTGTAAATGAGTGAGAAAATATTGAATAAGTCAAGGGGTATGAATACTTTCTGAAGGCATTCGGAAAGTATTCAGACCCCTTCCCCTTTTTCCACATTATTCTAAAATTGATTACATTATCTCTTTTCATCATCAATCTACACACAATACCCCATAATGACATTGGAGTCCACCTGTGGTAAATTGATTGGCAATGATTTGGAAAGGCACACCCCTGTGGGGGTGACAATTGACAGTGAGCTTTGAGCAAAACAACCAGGGGGAAGTTGACAATGGTTTATTAATAGGCATGAATACATTGTATGGTTGCAGTCCTCAAAGATTGAAGTATATCGAATCAAATTAATCAGATCCAATGATTTACCGCCCATAGGGTGGGGTGTCACTATTTTAATTCTAAACTTCTACTGCTTGCAAAATCTATTTTTTCAAATATAAAAATAATGTTTCTTTGAAGGACAAGGATTGTCCTGACTTTCAAGAATGCCTGAATTGCTTCGTCTAGCTTTTCTGGTTTGCTGGATGCAAGTTTTACAATCCAATTATTTCAGATCTACATGTATTAGTTATTTCTTGCATTCATACTGGCTTTTGCGGGATACCTGATACATGAAACAGATCGGTGGGAGGGCATACAGGCTGTCACCAACTTATTAATAAAAACTTTTAGTTTTTATCAAGTGCAGCTGTTTTTATCGGCACAAGATAGTTAAATACAAACGCACCGCATCTATTTTCTAAGAGAACGTTATAAACGTCAACAAAAAAATCACTGGCAAGTTAATGGAAACATAGCTAGCTACTGGTGCTCAATATTTGTTCAACGTAACTGCAGCTGACATGTTGTGTAGCATGTTGTATCCCTCTGCCTATGGCTGAAACATAGCCCTGGCTAGGTTATGGAGATGAGGGCTTTGCATCAAATTATTCTGTGAGTTGTGAAATAATTCCCTGTTAAATAATTTGTACATAAATTATATCATGCCCTCTGATCTGTGATGTAATTTCAGAGGGTCATGTGACCTTTCAGAAGCAGAAAAGTTCACTTTGACCCAGCCTGACTTAGTTAATACAGAAAAGCCTTGCATATTATTGGACTATTATTTTGATAATGAGCCATGTAATGAGTATTGAGACTGACAGTAAAAGTGTGTGTGTGTGCGGGCGGGCGGGCGGGTGCGTACGTACGTGCGTGCGTGTGTACGTGTGTGCGTGATTGTTTTGCTTTCTGAAAGCTGACAGTTTCTATTGGGCACTGCAGCTATGACAGTTTCTATTGGGAACAGCACCCCAGAGAGTATTGGCTAATCCTGGACTGTTGTCTCACAGTTATCTGTCTTGGGGATATGTTTGATGTTGGGGTTGGGCTGTCCTCAGCATTAAAACATGTTTTATATTTTTAAATACTCTGTTACAATCCTTTGCTCACTCCCCTACTCCTCCTATTCTTCCCTCCATCAAACTGGTAAAGAATAGATACATGCCCATGATAGGACCTATCCTGGATATTGTACTTTTGAAAAGGTTACAACTGTCATCTGCACTGTTTCACCTGTCCTCCATTCTGTGAATGTAACTTCAGGGGCCACCAAGCAGGAAGCCATACATTAAAAGATAAATGGATTACTCATGCACCACGTGAATCATAAAAAAAAAACAATTTTGTTGGAGTAATAGAGTGACATATAAAAACACATTCATCAAAGGGGGAAAGGGATCTACCTTAGGGAAGGGGTTGATGTTGGACCATAACACTCAAGGTGTCTCAAGGTACAAAGAAAAAAAGACTTTATTTTCAACCTCAACGAAACCAATCTTCAACCAATCTACCAAGAGGCACGGAACAAGTAGCGAGCAACCAGCAGGAAGTGGAATGTCTCATCATGTCAAACACATGCCCATCAGTCCCTAGCTGCTCCCCCCCCACCACTACAGAGCTAATGTCCAGCTAGGTCTACTTCCAACAGCCATGCTGTCAGAGTGGAGGGCTGCTGCAGAGGCCTCTGGAGATACTGAACCATCTCCCTGCACCACATCTCTACACTGACCCAGGTTAGGAGTGGACCTCCCTGCACCACATCTCTACACTGACCCAGGTTAGGAGTGGACCTCCCTGCACCACATCTCTCTACACTGACCCAGGTTAGGAGTGGACCTCCCTGCACCACATCTCTACACTGACCCAGGTTAGGAGTGGACCTCCCTGCACCACATCTCTACACTGACCCAGGTTAGGAGTGGACCTCCCTGCACCACATCTCTCTACACTGACCCAGGTTAGGAGTGGACCTCCCTGCACCACATCTCTCTACACTGACCCAGGTTAGGAGTGGACCTCCCTGCACCACATCTCTCTACACTGACCCAGGTTAGGAGTGGACCTCCCCTGCACCACATCTCTCTACACTGACCCAGGTTAGGAGTGGACCTCCCTGCACCACATCTCTACACTGACCCAGGCTAGAGTGGACCTCCCTGCACCACATCTCTCTACACTGACCCAGGTTAGGAGTGGACCTCCCTGCACCACATCTCTCTACACTGACCCAGGTTAGGAGTGGACCTCCCTGCACCACATCTCTCTACACTGACCCAGGTTAGGAGTGGACCTCCCTGCACCACATCTCTCTACACTGACCCAGGTTAGGAGTGGACCTCCCTCTACCACATCTCTCTACACTGACCCAGGTTAGGAGTGGACCTCCCTGCACCACATCTCTACACTGACCCAGGTTAGGAGTGGACCTCCCTGCACCACATCTCTCTACACTGACCCAGGTTAGGAGTGGACCTCCCTGCACCACATCTCTACACTGACCCAGGTTAGGAGTGGACCTCCCTGCACCACATCTCTACATTGACCCAGGTTAGGGAGGTCCACACCACATCTCTACACTGACCCAGGTTAGGGAGGTCCACACCACATTTCTACACTGACCCAAGTTAGGAGTTGACTTCCCTGCACCACATCTCTACACTGACCCAGGTTAGGAGTGGAAGCTAAGGGATGCTTGAGGGGCAGTATGCATATGTACAGTACTCCAGGGATCCCAAAAATGTTTTGGCCCACGACACCATTTTGATATCAGAACATTCTGACGGCCCCAACCATGTGAAAACAATTATGTAATTAAGAGCCATGTTTACTGTTTTATTTGGGGCCATGTCAGTCAATTGTAAAATATTCTAATGGTATTTTTGATTGTCTTCTCACCTCACCATCACATACTGTTAATGTGGGACTATGATAGTCAATTGCAAATTAGTCTGACATAATATATCTTATCTCACCACCACTAATGAGATGGGTGGGGCTTGATGCATGTCGCATCGGAGCATCTCAAAATCAGGGGGCGCGGTCGACAGTGCGCACCTCATCTCTGCTGTCACATCCAACCTGGATACATATTTGGTTTTAATGCCGATGAGAGCACTGATTCCAGCTTCACACATATATGAGCTGGTGAAGGTACCATGAGTTTTATGGTGCTTTCAAGACAACTGGGAACTCTGATAAATACGAGGTCAAATCTTGACGTCAGTGATCTTCAGGTCGGAAAGTCGGAGCTCTAGAAAGAGGCCCGAGTTCCTGAGTTGGAATTCTGAGTTGGATGACCATTCAAAACGATTTTTCCTAGCCTGAGCTCGTTTTTTTTCTCGAGTTCCCAGTTGTGTTGAATGCACTGAAGTCGGAAGTCGGAGATTTCCAAGTTCCCAGTTCCCAGTTCCCAGTTGTTTTGAACGCGGAATGAATGCTCACTGGGAGACATCAGGGTATTTATTCCCAATGAGACATGAACCAAAACTCCTCCGGTGTGACCCGTGAATGCGTTGTCTGCAGCATTCGGTCACATGACAGCTCGATCAGCTGTTCGATTTCACTTAAGCCAGAATCACAGTCAAACGAATTGGTAAGTAGGCCCCAAAGTGCTCTTCCAAGCGTTGGAGGTGAGCAGTCATCACTCATGTGGGACAATTACTGATGTTGTTTTCTGTTAGAAACATGCACAGCCAAGGAAAGGGGGGCATGGTCCGCTTTTGAAAGACTCCAATAATAATGATTTCCTCTGAATCCACTGATTCGGTCACTCATCTGTAGAATGTTTTTGTATTTCCCCTGCATGCTTGCGTTCAGTTTGTTCAGTTTCCCAAATACGTCTGTTACATAGGCAAGGAGACATTTTCTTTTCATTACACAGAAAGTCAACCAAGTCTGTTATTTTTTTACATCCATTGTAAATGACAACAGTTCCCCTATCAATGCAAAAAATCTTTCCAACACTCCCCCTCGATAACCACCAAGCCTCGGTGTGAAATATTGTCATGCTCTGATCCCATATCTCCACAAAGTTTTGCGAACAGGCTTGCACACAGTGGATGTGGTTTGATGTAGTTTACAATCGAAGTTACCTGCTGCAGTATTATCTGAGTTCTGTGCTCAGCTCTTTTGCCGCCAGTTGCTCTCGGTGTATCATACAACGCGTCGATATGGCAGAGGGAGACACATTCATAACTAGAGTGCAGAGGCCTGCCCGCCGTCCCACCATAGATGGAGCCCCATCTGTGCAAAGTCACCATTCGATCCCATAGAATCTGTTTTTCGTCAATATAGCCGCGCAACACACTGAACATCCCCTGTGCCATTTCATGCTCTGGTATCAGAGCAATATGTCCTTGTGAATAGCATCCCCTGACATGTATAGCGAACAAAAGTCAATGCATGGGCATCTCGGCCCTCACAGCTAACGTCCATTTGGAGAGCATAAGCTGGGGAGTTTTTGAGTCGTTCAGTTAGTTTCCTCTTGATTGCTAGCAATAGCATAAATTCTTCATTTAACAGTATTATCTGAAAAAGGTATTGATGTGAGTTTCTGTGCCTCTGCCTCCCCAAACATTGTTTTCACCATATCAATTGCGGCCAGTAATATCAAAGTCTCTGCAAAAGTGTGTGGTTTCATAGCATAGCGGGCCTGGCCATTCACCATGGTAATGACTTGTGCAAAGATCAAGTGGGGTCTTTTCCCATGATCTAAGGGCGCTCTCTGGTAGAATTGTATCTTTTAGATATTAATAATTTTCATTTTGATTTTTAAGGTTAACCACATTAAAATGATTTTGAGATACAAAGACGATATTATAATACACTGCTCAAAAAAATAAAGGGAACACTTAAACAACACAATGTAACTCCAAGTCAAGCACACTTCTGTGAAATCAAACTGTCCACTTAGGAAGCAACACTAATTGACAATAAATTTCACTTCACTGTTGTGCAAATGGAATAGACAACAGGTGGAAATTATAGGCAATTAGCAAGACACCCCCCAATAAAGAAGTGGTTCTGCAGGTGGTGACCACAGACCACTTCTCAGTTCTTATGCTTCCTGGCTGATGTTTTGGTCACTTTTGAATGCTGGCGGTGCTTTCACTCTAGTGGTAGCATGAGACAGAGTCTACAACCCACACAAGTGGCTCAGGTAGTGCAGCTCATCCAGGATGGCACATCAATGCGAGCTGTGGCAAGAAGGTTTGCTGCATCTGTCAGCGTAGTGTCCAGAGCATGGAGGCGCTACCAGGAGACAGGCCAGTACATCAGGAGACGTGGAGGAGGCCGTAGGGAGGGCAACAACCCAGCAGCAGGACCGCTACCTCCGCCTTTGTGCAAGGAGGAGCAGGAGGAGCACTGCCAGAGCCCTGCAAAATGACCTCCAGCAGGCCACAAATGTGCATGTGTCTGCTCAAACGATCAGAAACAGGCTCCAAGAGGGTGGTATGAGGGCCTGACGTCCACAGGTGGGGGTTGTGCTTACAGCCCAACACCGTGCTGGACGTTTGGCATTTGCCAGAGAACACCAAGATTGGCAAATTCGCCACTGGCGCCCTGTGCTCTTCACAGATGAAAGCAGGTTCACACTGAGCACATGTGACAGACGTGACAGAGTCTGGAGACGCCGTGGAGAACGTTCTGCTGCCTGCAACATCCTCCAGCATGACCGGTTTGGCGGTGGGTCAGTCATGGTATGGGGTGGCATTTCTTTGGGGGGCCGCACAGCCCTCCATGTGCTCGCCAGAGGTAGCCTGACTGCCATTAGGTACCGAGATGAGATCCTCAGACCCCTTGTGAGACCATATGCTGGTGCGGTTGACCCTGGGTTCCTCCTAATGCAAGAAAATGCTAGACCTCATGTGGCTGGAGTGTGTCAGCAGTTCCTGCAAGAGGAAGGCATTGATGCTATGGACTGGCCCGCCCGTTCCCCAGACCTGAATCCAATTGAGCACATCTGGGACATCATGTCTCGCTCCATCCACCAACGCCACGTTGCACCACAGACTGTCCAGGAGTTGGCGGATGCTTTAGTCCAGGTCTGGGAGGAGATCCCTCAGGAGACCATCCGCCACCTCATCAGGAGCATGCCCAGGTGTTGTAGGGAGGTCATACAGGCACGTGGAGGCCACACACACTACTGAGCCTCATTTTGACTTGTTTTAAGGACATTACATCAAAGTTGGATCAGCCTGTAGTGTGGTTTTCCACTTTAATTTTGAGGGTGACTCCAAATCCAGACCTCCATGGGTTGATACATTTGATTTCCATTGATCATTTTTGTGTGATTTTGTTGTCAGCACATTCAACTATGTAAAGAAAAAAAGTATTTAATAAGATTATTTCATTCATTCAGATCTAGGATGTGTTGTTTAAGTGTTCCCTTTATTTTTTTGAGCAGTGTATATAGATTTCTTTGTATCGGGTTTTATTTCTTCCAGATTTTGGAAATTCTCCCGTGACCCCATTTTCGTATCAGGTGTCAAGAGTTGCTGTAGGTAGGTGTGGTGTGGAATCAGGCGCAGGACGCAGAAGTAAAGTCCAACAAAATACTTTAGTAGATCACACAAAAATAATCCAAAACCAGCCCGGAGGCGAGAAAAGCGCGCACAGGCGTACACAAACGGGCGCACTAAACAAGTGCGTAATCTTCTCCTAAAATACAAACAAGTGGTGATCCTAACTGACCAAAAACAGGGAATTTTTGCCAGGATTAAATGTCAGGAATTGTGAAAAACTGAGTTTAAATGTATTTGGCTAAGGTGTATGTAAACTTCCGACTTCAACTGTACATGATTCCATATGTGTTATTTCATAGTTTGATGTCTTCACCATTATTCTACAAAATAGAAAATGGTAAAAATAAAGAAAAACCCTTGAATGAGTAGGTGTGTCCAAACTTTTGACTGGTGCTGTAGATATATGAGTTTTTTCTCCACTGGTCTCGGAAAGAAATTACGAGTCCTCACTGTCCGAGACTGAGTCAAGACCGAGTACATATGTATCCGACACAGAGACAAGACCGAGACACTCAATGTGTGGTCTCGAGACCGAGACCGGTCTTGAGTACCACAACACTGTAAATGAGTGAGAAAATATTGAATAAGTCAAGGGGTATGAATACTTTCTGAAGGCATTCGGAAAGTATTCAGAACCCTTCCCTTTTTCCACATTATTCTAAAATTGATTACATTATCTCTTTTCATCATCAATCTACACACAATACCCCATAATGACATTGGAGTCCACCTGTGGTAAATTGATTGGCAATGATTTGGAAAGGCACACCCCTGTGGGGGTGACAATTGACAGTGAGCTTTGAGCAAAACAACCAGGGGGAAGTTGACAATGGTTTATTAATAGGCATGAATACATTGTATGGTTGCAGTCCTCAAAGATTGAAGTATATCGAATCAAATTAATCAGATCCAATGATTTACCGCCCATAGGGTGGGGTGTCACTATTTTAATTCTAAACTTCTACTGCTTGCAAAATCTATTTTTTCAAATATAAAAATAATGTTTCTTTGAAGGACAAGGATTGTCCTGACTTTCAAGAATGCCTGAATTGCTTCGTCTAGCTTTTCTGGTTTGCTGGATGCAAGTTTTACAATCCAATTATTTCAGATCTACATTTATTAGTTATTTCTTGCATTCATACTGGCTTTTGCGGGATACCTGATACATGAAACAGATCGGTGGGAGGGCATACAGGCTGTCACCAACTTATTAATAAAAACTTTTAGTTTTTATCAAGTGCAGCTGTTTTTATCGGCACAAGACAGTTAAATACAAACGCACCGCATCTATTTTCTAAGAGAACGTTATAAACGTCAACAAAAAAATCACTGGCAAGTTAATGGAAACATAGCTAGCTACTGGTGCTCAATATTTGTTCAACGTAACTGCAGCTGACATGTTGTGTAGCATGTTGTATCCCTCTGCCTATGGCTGAAACATAGCCCTGGCTAGGTTATGGAGATGAGGGCTTTGCATCAAATTATTCTGTGAGTTGTGAAATAATTCCCTGTTAAATAATTTGTACATAAATTATATCATGCCCTCTGATCTGTGATGTAATTTCAGAGGGTCATGTGACCTTTCAGAAGCAGAAAAGTTCACTTTGACCCAGCCTGACTTAGTTAATACAGAAAAGCCTTGCATATTATTGGACTATTATTTTGATAATGAGCCATGTAATGAGTATTGAGACTGACAGTAAAAGTGTGTGTGTGTGCGGGCGGGCGGGTGCGTACGTACGTGCGTGCGTGCGTGTGTACGTGTGTGCGTGATTGTTTTGCTTTCTGAAAGCTGACAGTTTCTATTGGGCACTGCAGCTATGACAGTTTCTATTGGGAACAGCACCCCAGAGAGTATTGGCTAATCCTGGACTGTTGTCTCACAGTTATCTGTCTTGGGGATATGTTTGATGTTGGGGTTGGGCTGTCCTCAGCATTAAAACATGTTTTATATTTTTAAATACTCTGTTACAATCCTTTGCTCACTCCCCTACTCCTCCTATTCTTCCCTCCATCAAACTGGTAAAGAATAGATACATGCCCATGATAGGACCTATCCTGGATATTGTACTTTTGAAAAGGTTACAACTGTCATCTGCACTGTTTCACCTGTCCTCCATTCTGTGAATGTAACTTCAGGGGCCACCAAGCAGGAAGCCATACATTAAAAGATAAATGGATTACTCATGCACCACGTGAATCATAAAAAAAAACAATTTTGTTGGAGTAATAGAGTGACATATAAAAACACATTCATCAAAGGGGGAAAGGGATCTACCTTAGGGAAGGGGGTTGATGTTGGACCATAACACTCAAGGTGTCTCAAGGTACAAAGAAAAAAAGACTTTATTTTCAACCTCAACGAAACCAATCTTCAACCAATCTACCAAGAGGCACGGAACAAGTAGCGAGCAACCAGCAGGAAGTGGAATGTCTCATCATGTCAAACACATGCCCATCAGTCCCTAGCTGCTCCCCCCACCACTACAGAGCTAATGTCCAGCTAGGTCTACTTCCAACAGCCATGCTGTCAGAGTGGAGGGCTGCTGCAGAGGCCTCTGGAGATACTGAACCATCTCCCTGCACCACATCTCTACACTGACCCAGGTTAGGAGTGGACCTCCCTGCACCACATCTCTACACTGACCCAGGTTAGGAGTGGACCTCCCTGCACCACATCTCTACACTGACCCAGGTTAGGAGTGGACCTCCCTGCACCACATCTCTCTACACTGACCCAGGTTAGGAGTGGGCCTCCCTGCACCACATCTCTCTACACTGACCCAGGTTAGGAGTGGACCTCCCTGTACCACATCTCTCTACACTGACCCAGGTTAGGAGTGGACCTCCCTGCACCACATCTCTACACTGACCCAGGTTAGGAGTGGACCTCCCTGCACCACATCTCTACATTGACCCAGGTTAGGGAGGTCCACACCACATCTCTACACTGACCCAGGTTAGGGAGGTCCACACCACATTTCTACACTGACCCAAGTTAGGAGTGGACTTCCCTGCACCACATCTCTACACTGACCCAGGTTAGGAGTGGAAGCTAAGGGATGCTTGAGGGGCAGTATGCATATGTACAGTACTCCAGGGATCCCAAAAATGTTTTGGCCCACGACACCATTTTGATATCAGAACATTCTGACGGCCCCAACCATGTGAAAACAATTATGTAATTAAGAGCCATGTTTACTGTTTTATTTGGGGCCATGTCAGTCAATTGTAAAATATTCTAATGGTATTTTTGATTGTCTTCTCACCTCACCATCACATACTGTTAATGTGGGACTATGATAGTCAATTGCAAATTAGTCTGACATAATATATCTTATCTCACCACCACTAATGAGATGGGTGGGGCTTGATGCATGTCGCATCGGAGCATCTCAAAATCAGGGGGCGCGGTCGACAGTGCGCACCTCATCTCTGCTGTCACATCCAACCTGGATACATATTTGGTTTTAATGCCGATGAGAGCACTGATTCCAGCTTCACACATATATGAGCTGGTGAAGGTACCATGAGTTTTATGGTGCTTTCAAGACAACTGGGAACTCTGATAAATACGAGGTCAAATCTTGACGTCAGTGATCTTCAGGTCGGAAAGTCGGAGCTCTAGAAAGAGGCCCGAGTTCCTGAGTTGGAATTCTGAGTTGGATGACCATTCAAAACGATTTTTCCTAGCCTGAGCTCGTTTTTTTCTCGAGTTCCCAGTTGTGTTGAATGCACTGAAGTCGGAAGTCGGAGATTTCCAAGTTCCCAGTTCCCAGTTCCCAGTTGTTTTGAACGCGGAATGAATGCTCACTGGGAGACATCAGGGTATTTATTCCCAATGAGACATGAACCAAAACTCCTCCGTTGTGACCCGTGAATGCGTTGTCTGCAGCATTCGGTCACATGACAGCTTCGATCAGCTGTTCGATTTCACTTAAGCCAGAATCACAGTCAAACGAATTGGTAAGTAGGCCCCAAAGTGCTCTTCCAAGCGTTGGAGGTGAGCAGTCATCACTCATGTGGGACAATTACTGATGTTGTTTTCTGTTAGAAACATGCACAGCCAAGGAAAGGGGGCATGGTCCGCTTTTGAAAGACTCCAATAATAATGATTTCCTCTGAATCCACTGATTCGGTCACTCATCTGTAGAATGTTTTTGTATTTCCCCTGCATGCTTGCGTTCAGTTTGTTCAGTTTCCCAAATACGTCTGTTATATAGGCAAGGAGACATTTTCTTTTCATTACACAGAAAGTCAACCAAGTCTGTTATTTTTTTACATCCATTGTAAATGACAACAGTTCCCCTATCAATGCAAAAAATCTTTCCAACACTCCCCCTCGATAACCACCAAGCCTCGGTGTGAAATATTGTCATGCTCTGATCCCATATCTCCACAAAGTTTTGCGAACAGGCTTGCACGCAGTGGATGTGGTTTGATGTAGTTTACAATCGAAGTTACCTGCTGCAGTATTATCTGAGTTCTGTGCTCAGCTCTTTTGCCGCCAGTTGCTCTCGGTGTATCATACAACGCGTCGATATGGCAGAGGGAGACACATTCATAACTAGAGTGCAGAGGCCTGCCCGCCGTCCCACCATAGATGGAGCCCCATCTGTGCAAAGTCACCATTCGATCCCATAGAATCTGTTTTTCGTCAATATAGCCGCGCAACACACTGAACATCCCCTGTGCCATTTCATGCTCTGGTATCAGAGCAATATGTCCTTGTGAATAGCATCCCCTGACATGTATAGCGAACAAAAGTCAATGCATGGGCATCTCGGCCCTCACAGCTAACGTCCATTTGGAGAGCATAAGCTGGGGAGTTTTTGAGTCGTTCAGTTAGTTTCCTCTTGATTGCTAGCAATAGCATACATTCTTCATTTAACAGTATTATCTGAAAAAGGTATTGATGTGAGTTTCTGTGCCTCTGCCTCCCCAAACATTGTTTTCACCATATCAATTGCGGCCAGTAATATCAAAGTCTCTGCAAAAGTGTGTGGTTTCATAGCATAGCGGGCCTAGCCATTCACCATGGTAATGACTTGTGCAAAGATCAAGTGGGGTCTTTTCCCATAATAATAATAATTAATCATTTAGCAGACGCTCTTATCCAGAGCGACTTACAGGAGCAATTAGGGTTAAGTGCCTTGCTCAAGGGCACATCGACAGATTTTTCACCTAGTCGGCTCGGAGATTAGAACCAGCGACCTTTCGGTTAGTGGCACAACGCTCTTAACCACTAAGCTACCTGCCGCCCCCATGATCTAAGGGAGCTCTCTGGTAGAATTGTGTCTTTTAGATATTAATAATTTTCATTTTGATTTTTAAGGTTAACCACATTAAAATGATTTTGAGATACAAAGACGATATTATAATACACTGCTCAAAAAAATAAAGGGAACACTTAAACAACACAATGTAACTCCAAGTCAAGCACACTTCTGTGAAATCAAACTGTCCACTTAGGAAGCAACACTGATTGACAATACATTTCACTTCACTGTTGTGCAAATGGAATAGACAACAGGTGGAAATTATAGGCAATTAGCAAGACACCCCCAAAAAAGAAGTGGTTCTGCAGGTGGTGACCACAGACCACTTCTCAGTTCCTATGCTTCCTGGCTGATGTTTTGGTCACTTTTGAATGCTGGCGGTGCTTTCACTCTAGTGGTAGCATGAGACGGAGTCTACAACCCACACAAGTGGCTCAGGTAGTGCAGCTCATCCAGGATGGCACATCAATGCGAGCTGTGGCAAGAAGGTTTGCTGCGTCTGTCAGCGTAGTGTCCAGAGCATGGAGGCGCTACCAGGAGACAGGCCAGTACATCAGGAGACGTGGAGGAGGCCGTAGGAGGGCAACAACCCAGCAGCAGGACTGCTACCTCCGCCTTTGTGCAAGGAGGAGCAGGAGGAGCACTGCCAGAGCCCTGCAAAATGACCTCCAGCAGGCCACAAATGTGCATGTGTCTGCTCAAACGGTCAGAAACAGGCTCCAAGAGGGTGGTATGAGAGCCCGACGTCCACAGGTGGGGGTTGTGCTTACAGCCCAACACCGTGCTGGACGTTTGGCATTTGCCAGAGAACACCAAGATTGGCAAATTCGCCACTGGCGCCCTGTGCTCTTCACAGATGAAAGCAGGTTCACACTGAGCACATGTGACAGACGTGACAGAGTCTGGAGACGCCGTGGAGAACGTTCTGCTGCCTGCAACATCCTCCAGCATGACCGGTTTGGCGGTGGGTCAGTCATGGTGTGGGGTGGCATTTCTTTGGGGGGCCGCACAGCCCTCCATGTGCTCGCCAGAGGTAGCCTGACTGCCATTAGGTACCGAGATGAGATCCTCAGACCCCTTGTGAGACCATATGCTGGTGCGGTTGACCCTGGGTTCCTCCTAATGCAAGAAAATGCTAGACCTCATGTGGCTGGAGTGTGTCAGCAGTTCCTGCAAGAGGAAGGCATTGATGCTATGGACTGGCCCGCCCGTTCCCCAGACCTGAATCCAATTGAGCACATCTGGGACATCATGTCTCGCTCCATCCACTAACGCCACATTGCACCACAGACTGTCCAGGAGTTGGCGGATGCTTTAGTCCAGGTCTGGGAGGAGATCCCTCAGGAGACCATCCGCCACCTCATCAGGAGCATGCCCAGGTGTTGTAGGGAGGTCATACAGGCACGTGGAGGCCACACACACTACTGAGCCTCATTTTGACTTGTTTTAAGGACATTACATCAAAGTTGGATCAACCTGTAGTGTGGTTTTCCACTTTAATTTTGAGGGTGACTCCAAATCCAGACCTCCATGGGTTGATAAATTTGATTTCCATTGATAATTTTTGTGTGATTTTGTTGTCAGCACATTCAACTATGTAAAGAAAAAAGTATTTAATAAGATTATTTCATTCATTCAGATCTAGGATGTGTTGTTTAAGTGTTCCCTTTATTTTTTTGAGCAGTGTATATAGATTTCTTTGTATCGGTTTTATTTCTTCCAGATTTTGGAAATTCTCCCGTGACCCCATTTTCATATCAGGCAACCACACCTGGGGTTGCGACCCCTAGTTTGGGAACCGCTGCAATATTCATACATACAGTACAGATACATACAGTACACAGCAAGGGTCTCCTTTCATACCTGTTTTATAACAGCAGTAAGTATACACAGATGTGAGTAGAAGAAGATTTTAAGAACAAATGTTGGTGGACTTTAGATGGCATGGGGAGGAGAATACATTTACAGCTCAGGTATGAAACAATGCAAGGGGTTCAGTACAATTTCAGTAAAAAAACTATGAAGTACTTGTTGTTGGGTTGAACATGCATTTCAGCAGAGCTCAAATGGGATGAAAATGTGTCCACATTTTGGCCAACGACTCGAGATTTGAGACCACACTCTGGGGAGTGTCAAGAGGTCTTAGTTTTGTTTACCCAAGCGGACCATTTTGCTACCGTGGATACAGTGGAATGAGAAATGCCTGAGCACGTCCTATGGTCAAGTAGACTGGATAATGTTGATGCATGAATTCCAAACATCAAATATAATTTTCTCTGACTGAAATGAACATGGCATTGAATCAGGCCTCCAGGGCTGAGACTGATTCTGCTGGCTATTTTCACAGTCACACGGCTGGGCTCTTGTGGAGTTGCTGAGACATTTGTATAATGCTGAGACATTTACCTCTCTTTCTTCATTCCCCCAGAGAACTTCACCAAATCCATACATCTCCTCTCTGTCTCCCACGTCTGAAAATATTAACTATACAAAGAGCTTGCACCACTGTTAATCTCAAATCTATCCCTTCCCTTCCTCCTGTATCTCTCTCTCTCTCTCTCTCTCTCTCTCTCTCTCTCTCTCTCTCTCTCTCTCTCTCTCTCTCTCTCTCTCTCTCTCTCTCTCTCTCTCTCTCTCTCTCTCTCTCTCTCTCTCTCTCTCTCTCTCTCTCTCTCTCTCTCTCTAATTCAATTCCATTTAAGGGCTTTATTGGCATGGGAAACATATGTTTACATTGCCAAAGCAAGTGAAATAGATAATAAACAAAAGTGAAATAAACATTTGTGCTGTTGTTCTGCTGTTTATTTTGCTGGGAGAAAATATGTTAACGTATTGATAACCTACAGTGTAAAGTGTAAATAAAATGATATTGTCATTGGAATACAATGTTTGCCACAACAATGTCATCTCTGACAAGAATCCAGTGGAGGAATGAATTACTCTCTCTCTGGGTGAAGAGATACTGTGGAGCATTAAATGGATGATAATTGCCTGGGTATGTGGTGGCCTTTTATCTTCAGTCTCCTTTGTTCGGTTGTTAGTATTCACTGCATACGCCTTCAAATAAAAAAGGAGGATGACCATAATGCTTTCGTGAGAAGGAGAAGTGAGAGAATATAAAGGGGGAGGGGCAAGACTTGGGGGGGTAAGTGCAGGGGGTGATAATGGAGGATTAATGACGTGGTTTCTAGCCTGTTGAGCTTGAGCTGGTACTGCTGTTCACACAAATGAATACCCCCCCTCTCTATCTCTCTGCCTCTGAGTCTCTCTCTCTCTCTGCCTCTCTCTCTCTCTCTCTGCCTCTCTCTCTGCCCCTCTCTCTGCCCCCTCTCTCTCTCTCTCTCTCTCTCTCTCTCTCTCTCTCTCGCTCTCTCTGCCTCTCTCTCTCCCCCCTCTCTCTCTGCCTCTCTCTCTCTCTCTGCCTCTCTCTCTCTGCATCTCTCTTTCTCTCTCGCTCTCTCTCTCTCTCTCTCTCTCTCTCTCTCTCTATGTCTCTCTCTCTCTGCGTCTCTCTCTCTCTCTCTCTGACTCTCTCCCCCCCTCTCTCTCTCTCTCTCTCTCTCTCTCTCTCTCTCTCTCAAATTCAATTCCATTTAAGGGCTTTATTGGCATGGGAAACATATGTTTACATTGCCAAAGCAAGTGAAATAGATAATAAACAAAAGTGAAATAAACAATAAAAAATTAACAGTAAACATTACACTCACAAAAGTTCCAAAAGAATAAAGACATTTCAGATGTCATATTATGTCTATATACAGTGTTATAATGATGTGCAAATAGTTCAAGTTCAAAAAGGAAAATAAATACACATAAATATGGGTTGTATTTACAATGGTGTTTGTTCTTCACTGGTTGCCCTTTTCTTGTGGCAACAGGTCACAAATATTGCTGCTATGATTGCACACTGTGGTATTTCACCCAATAGATATGGGAGTTTATCCAAATTGGATTTGTTTTCACATTCTTTGTGGGTCTCTGTAATCTGAGGGAAGTATGTGTCTCTAATATGGTCATATATTTGGCAGGAGGTTAGGAAGTGCAGCTCAGTTTCCACCTCATTTTGTGGGTAGTGTGCACATAGCCTGTCTTCTCTTGAGAGCCAGGTCTGCTTACGGAGGCCTTTCTCATAGCAAGGCTATGCTCACTGAGTCTGTACATAGTCAAAGTTTTCCTTAAGTTTGGGCAGGGGCGGTGTGTTCAATAGGGCGATATGGGCGACGCACTGCCAAACGGGAAAAGGAAGGGATTTTTTTTCTAATCAATTATATCACGGCAACAGTAGTTATCAGTGTTGTAATCTAGACGTCTGATCTGCCACAGTGCCACTAAATGTCCAATCAGGCTAAAGTCGTGCTTCAAATGCCCCCCCTTTTTGGGGCGATTTCAGTCAGGTTGAAAATCGCCCAGAAGTCTGTCATAGACTCCCATGTAAAATCTATTTTTTCAAATATCAGAGCTTTCAATACAATCTCTATGGGTTTCTGAGGGCTTGCACTTACGCGCTTTCGTCATACGTAACATAACCATGAACGTAACTAAGAAAAGAGCGGGTAGCAGCGTCAATCAATTCACTATTACTATCAAAATGGCTAGGCTTCAGTGCAACTCGATTGTGTCTTTGAAAGAAGTTCCTTTTTGTCGGCGAACAAATGAAGATAAATTGGCAACGAAACAATTAGGACCTCCCAGACCAAATTTAATAATTCAACAGGTTTCTACTAAAGGGGGGAAGTCCTACACCCGAGGATTTTCCAAAAATTGGTACGAACGAAAAACCTGGCTAGCAGGCTGCGATGTAGCTAATGCAGTCTTCTGCTACCCCCCTGCTTACTCTTTCACCCTGAAGGCGGCACGGCAGACAGCACCGCTTGGACAGCGACTGGTGTGTAACGGACATGCACCATCTTTCAGGAAAGATTAAGAAACATGAGCTGTCAAAGACCCACATGGATAGCTGTTTGAGATTGTCTGCTTTGGGGAGAGTGAACATTCCCACTCAACTGGATGAGGGATACAGGCTAGCTGTCCGCCGCCACAACGATGAGGTTAGTGTTGATAATCACAAGTTTACTGGAGAACTGAAACTGACAAGGCTGACAAGATAGGACCCTTTTGTCCATTGTTATTGGATAGGAACAGAACTTATAACCAGCTCCTGACCTAAATAGATCTTAGCACAACATTTTACTCAACATATCATATTCCATATTCACTATAACAAATATATTTACTACGACATTAGCAAGAACCGCCACATCCTCAGCCGGCTAATCCAGTGTGTGAAGTTTTGCGGAGTGTTTGAGTTAGCTTTGCGAGGCAAAGATGAAACTGAGGGCTCCACCAACCCTGGTAAGCCAACACTTTTGAGATCAGTCAATAAATGCTTCTGGTATTGACTTATATGCTGCCCCTGTCTTCATGTTGTTGCTGGACATATCTTTTTTTAAATGTGTGTAGGTCACCTAAATCATCAGAAAAATTGCCCCCCCTGAGAATTTTTTCAGGAGCCGCCACTGAGTTTGGGTCAGTCACAGTGGTCAGGTATTCTGCCACTGTGTGCTCTCTGTTTAGGGCCAAATAGCATTCTAGCTTGCTCTGTTTTTTTTGTAAATTCTTTCCAATGTGTCAAGTAATTATCTTTTTGTTTTCTCATGATTTGGTTGGGTCTAATTGTGTTGCTGTCCTGGGGCTCTGTGGGGTCTGTTTGTGTTTGTGACTAGGACCAGCTTGCTTAGGGGACTCTTCTCCAGGTTCATCTCTCTGTAGGTGATGGCTTTGTTATGGAAGGTTTGGGAATCACTTCCTATTAGGTGGTTGTAGAATTTGATAATTGGATTTTGATAATTAGCGGGTATCGGCCTAATTATGCTCTGCATGCATTATTTGGTGTTTTACGTACACAGAGGATATTTTTGCAGTCTCAATTTGGTGTTTGTCCCATTTTGTGAATTCTTGGTTGGTGAGCGGACCCCAGACCTCACAACCATAAAGGGCAATGGGTTCTATAACTGATTCAAGTATTTTTTGCCAGATCCTAATTGGTATGTCGAATTTAATGTTCCTTTTGATGGCATAGAAGGCCCTTCTTGCCTTGTCTCTCAGATCGTTCACAGCTTTGTGGAAGTTACCTGTGGCGCTGATGTTTAGGCCGAGGTATGTATAGTTTTTTGTTTGCGCTAGGGCAACGGTGTCTAGATGGAATTTGTATTTGTGGTCCTGGCAATTTGACCTTTTTTGGAACACCATTATTTTTGTCTTACTGAGATTTACTGTCAGGGCCCAGGTCTGACAGAATCTGTGCAGAAGATCTAGTGCTGCTGTAGGCCCTACTTGGTTGGGGAAAAAAGCACCAGATCATCAGCAAAGTAGACATTTGACTTCAGATTCTAGTAGGGTGAGGCCGGGTGCTGCAGACTGTTCTAGTGCACTCGCCAATTCGTTGATATATGTTGAAGAGGGTGGGGCTTAAGCTGCATCCCTGTCTCACCCCACGGGCATGTGGAAATAAATTCCTCTCTCTCTGTGAGCTGACATCTTTCAGGCCACACATAAACACAGTTAATGTTGATATAATATTCCCTGTTATTCTGGCAATGACCCAGTTTTTAAAGGTCACCAAAGCAAACAGACTCTCACCTAAGATGAACTGTACAGTGTACATGGAAACCTGATCTGCAGTGTACCTGACTACTTTTTTCAAGGCATTTCCTGACCTGGTTTCTGGACTATACATTTTCAGCCTGGTGCATAATACAAAATCCAACACGCAAATGTTATCTGTGAAGGTATCCTAGTGGTTAAGAGCACTGGGCCAGTAACCGAACGGTTGCTGGTTTGAATCCCCGAGCTGACTAGGTGAAAAATCTGTCCTCGAGCAAGGCACTTAACCCTAAATGCTCCTGTAAATCACTCTGGATTTTGCATTCATGACACAGAATGCCCATACTGTCTCTAAGGACTGTGCTCGCATAATGATCACATTTTCAATCAAAGAAACAACTTTTCTCCATGAGCAGTTAGGCTCTCTATTTGTATTTGTATTTTATTCCAGATCCCCGTTAGCAGCAGCTACTCTTCCTGGGGTCCAATCACAATTACATACAATAAAACAATACATAACACAATACATTATTACACACTGCTCTACCATAACATATCTACAATACAAAATCAATAATACAGTAAAATAACAATATTAAAATGTATGTGTGTGTAGAGTGCATGTGTTAGCGTGTGTTTGTGAATGCTGTGTGTGTGTGTCTCTTCAAAGTCTGCGCTGTTCCATAAATTGTAGTTTTCATCTGTTTTTTAAATATGATTTTACTTATTGAATGAGTTACATGATGTGGAATAGAGTTCCATTTAGTCATGGCTCTATGTAGTACTGTGTGTTTCCCAGAGTCTGTTCTGGACTTCGGGACTGTGAAGAGACCCCTGGTGGCATGTCTTGTGGGGTATGCATGGGTGTCTGAGCTGTGCGCTAGTCGCTTAAACAGACAGCTCGGTGATTTCAACATGTCAATACCTCTCACAAAGACAAGCAGCGATGCAGTCAATCTCTCCTCCAACCTGAGCCAGGAGAGATTGACATGCATATTATCAATGCTGGCTCTCCGAGTACATCTAAGGGGCGGCAGGTAGCTTAGTGGTTAAGAGCGTTGTGCCAGTAACCGAAAGGTCGCTGGTTCTAATCCCCGAGCCGACTAGGTGAAAAATCTGTCGATGTGCCCTTGAGCAAGGCACTTAACCCTAATTGCTCCTGTAAGTCGCTCTGGATAAGAGTGTCTGCTAAATGACTAAAATGTAAATGTAAATCTAAGGGCCAGCCATGCTGCTCTGTTCTGGGCCAACTGTAATTTGCCTATGTCCTTCTTTGTGGCACTTGACCATATGGCTGGACAGTAGTCCAGGTGCGACAAAATAGCGATGTCAAGAAAGCAGAGCAGCGCTTTATTATGGACATACCTCTCTCCATTTTAGCTACCATTACATCAATATTTATTGACCATGGCCGTTTACAATCCAGGGTTACACCAAGCAGTTTAGTCTCCTTAACTTGCTCAACTTCCACATCATTCATTCCAAGATTTAGTTGAGGTTTAGGGTTTGGTGAATGATTTGTCCCAAATACAGTGCTTTTAGTTTTTGAAATATTTAGGAGCAGCTTATTTCTTGCCACCCATTCTGACTTCAGCTTTTTGTTAAGTGTTGCAGAGAATCAATCCCCAAGAGAAAACGCGACTCCTCGACTGATACAGATGATTTATGCTTTTTACCACTGGGACTGGTAAGTGTGGAAAGCGATCTGTTGAAGTCGATAAAAGACAAACTGGGCATACTAGTGTTGGTCAGTAAAGATGTAAAAGAGTTGAAGGTGAGTCTTGAAATGAGTGACGAAAAAGCTGCCATAATGGAGAAAGATACCAAAAAGCTAAAAGGGACAGTCACTAAGATAGAAACGGACAATAAGGAACTTAAAAAGGAGAACAACTTTCTGAGAGAAGCCTTACTAGACATAAAAACTAGATCGATTAGAGAAAATCTAGTACTTACGGGTATGCAAGAAAAAGAAGGAGAGATTACCGAAAAAATTGTGAAGGACTTCTTTCTTACAGCGCTTCAAATCCCACTCGATGCTGTCGTTAAAATCCAACTCGAACGTGTACACCGTTTCGGACAAAGAGGACAGAGATATGAGCGTCCAATCGTTGCCAAATTTGCTTTCTTTAAGGATAAAGTAATGGTTAAAAGCCTAGGTGAAAGACTTGCTGGCACGAAAATAGGCATGAATGATCAGTTCCCGAGGGAGATTGCAGAACAGCGCAAAGTTCTGTACCCAATCTTCAAGGAAAATAGATTAAAAGGGAAGCGTGTTGCTCTCGTTGTCGATAAACTGTATGTTGACAACCAAATGTTCCCGCGACACAAAGACTACTCCATGGCTATTCTGAAAGTTCTAATAGAGAAGTCGAATAATGGAACATCCAATACTAGCCATGGTAGGGATTGTAATAATAAAGTAAATGTATGGTATTCATAGTATTTTATAAAGGGATAAGACGGTATTACAAGAAAAGATAACAAGCAAAATAATACATCTTCAAATATAACTAATTAGAACACAAGTACTCAATAGCAAATCATAGCAAACAGAAGACATAGAAGGCACAGTATGTGGGTATGTGTGGATGTATCGTGATGGAAGGTGTGGTGTGCGTTTTTGTATTTGGAAAAGTGTGGCGTTAAGTGAGTGAGAAAGGAAATGGTTGCATATCCCAGAACCAATGTGTGTCTGTGAGCAGGGGTTGTGAGAGAGAGCTTTCAATTTTGTGCAGATGAGGGATATACATTTTAAAATAAAGTATACATCTAATCAATTTTTTGATTGTCCTATCATGATGGAACGATCCCCAACCCTATATCCTAGACACCCACCTGAGTGACCCATACACCAAAGAGATGTCCCCATCTGTTTTATGGCCATGCTATAAGTAGCCTATATGCAGCCAAAACAGAAAAATAAATGCGGTCAGAGACCTACTTGAGCAGCACCGCCCTCAAGATTCTGAGCCTGCCTGGCAGGGTTGGTCCTACAAAGCCAGAGCCCCCTGATGGGAGAGCATAATATACAAAGAAATTCTCAAAGCTGCTAATGAGAACCTTGACAACCTTGTACCTAGCAATTCCGGTGGGGTACCCCCACCCAGGTAGTGGCAGTGCTGGCAACACTGGCTGCAGTAACCCATGGGGAGGGGGTTCCACTCGGACAATTAGAGAGGGGGCATATTATTGTGGCACAAAAGAATCAAAGATCTAACTGCACGGAGATGCTTGTTGTAAATTTCTGCTCAGTGTTGCATGCTTTCTCAAACAGCTGTAACTGTGTATGCATTCGTAAAAAAATTACATTTTAGTCATTTAGCAGACGCTCTTATCCAGAGCGACTTACAGTTAATGCGTACATTATTTTTATTTTTTTCATACTGGCCCCCCGGGGGAATCGAACCCACAACCCTGGTGTTGCAAACGCCATGCTCTACCAACTGAGCTACATCCCTGCCGGCCATTCCCTCCCCTACCCTGGACCAATTGTGCGCCGCCCCATGGGTCTCCCGGTCACGGCCGGCTACAACAGAGCCTGGATTCCAACCAGGATCTCTAGTGACACAGCTAACACTGCGATGCAGTGCCTTAGACCACTGCGCCACTCGGGAGGTTAAATCAGGTCCTTTCTTGAGTTGGGCTCTGGGATGTAACAACCGTTGAGCATCTGATCTTATGGTTGATTGTGGAGGAAAGGGGTTGAGTGTGTTAGAGTATGTGCGTGGGTGTGTGTGTATCCCACATCTGTTGCAAGGGGGAAAGGATGTTAGGGAGAATATAGGAAGAACCACAATAATTGTTGGATCCGGGGGGACGGGGGTGGGATGCCGATCACTGGGATGACAACCCAACTTGGGATGGGGAGGGGCTTTAGCGGGGGGAAAAGTGGAGAACAATTTTAGGGTTACTTACTAGCAATGCAAATATCATGGTACAGCTATATGGACACTCAATCACTATGGTATTTTTCATTGGTAACTTTACAAACATATATAATGATAAATAGATTTGAAACTTGTATCTCATTATGGTATGTGGTGAAATAAGTATAGCCAGTTATAATTGTCATGGCTTAGCAGATAATTGTCACGACTTCTGCCGAGGCTGCCTCCCCTCCTTGTTCGGGCAGGTTTCGGCGTTCGTCGTCCCCGGCTTACTAGCTACTGCCGATCCCATTCTCATCACTCCACTTGTCATGTCTTGTCTTGTCAATCACACACACCTGGTGCTCATTTGCCTAATTAGTATGTGTGTAAGTGTTCCCTCTGTTCCCCTTGTCTTTGTGAGTGATTGTTTCATTGTGAGAGCGAGTAACTCGGTTGATCTTTGACGCGCATAGAGGAATACAGTTCTTTACCAGTTCCACAACGACCATGGTCTCACCTTAGTATTGATTTTCTCACTGATCTTCCCCTCTCCCAAGGTAACACCACTATCTATCCTGGTCGTTGTGGATCACTTTTCAAAGTCCTGCCGCCTCCTTCCTCTGCCCGGTCTCCCCACGGCCCTACAAACTGCGGAGGCTCTGTTTACTCACATCTTCCGGCACTACGGGGTACCAGAGGATATAGTGTCCGACCGAGGTCCCCAGTTCACGTCTAGAGTCTGGAATGCGTTCATGGAACATCTGGGGGCCTCGGTCAGCCTAACATCTGGATTTCACCCCGAGAGTAATGGGCAGATGGAAAGGGTGAATCAAGATGTGGGTAGGTTCCTGCGGACCTACTGTCAGGACCGGCCGGGGGAGTGGTCGGTGTTCCTGCCATGGGCAGAATACGCTCAGAACTCTCTCCGCCACTCCTCCACTAACCTAACACCCTTCCAATGTGTTTTGGGTTACCAACCGGTCCTGGCACCGTGGCACCAGAGCCACTGACGATGACTGGTTTTGGCGCGCGGAGGAGACTTGGGACGCTGCCCACATTCGCCTCCAGCGCGCCGTGCGTCATCAGAAGGCAAACACTGACCACCACCGCAGGGAGGCCCCGGTTTTCGTACCGGGGGATCGGGTCTGGCTCTCGACCCGGAATCTACCCCTCCGGCTGACCTGCCGGAAGCTGAGCTCGCGGTTTGTGGGGCCGTTTAAAGTCCTGAGGAGGATAAACAAGGTTACATACAGGTTGTTACTCCCCCCTGATTACCGTATTAACCCCTCGTTTCATATGTCTCTCCTCAGGCCGGTAATAGCTGGTCCGCTCCAGGAGTCTGAGGTGCGGGAGGTTCCTCCACCTCCTCTGGACATCGAGGGGGACCCGGCGTATTCAGTCCGTTCCATACTGGATTCGAGGCGTCGGGTGGGTGGCCTTCAGTATCTCGTGGAGTGGGAGGGGTAAGGTCCGGAGGAACGGTGCTGGGTCCCAAGGAGGGACATCCTCAATCCCTCCCTGTTGAGGGATTTCCACCTTCGCCATCCGAATCGCCCTGCTCCGCGTCCTCCTGGCCGTCCCCGAGGCCGGGGTCGGCGCACTGCTGGAGCCGCGCTTCAAGGGGGGGGTACTGTCACGACTTCCGCCGAGGCTGCCTCCCCTCCTTGTTCGGGCAGGTTTCGGCGTTTGTCGTCACCGGCTTACTAGCTACTGCCGATCCCATTCTCATCACTCCACTTGTCATGTCTTGTCTTGTCAATCACACACACCTGGTGCTCATTCCCCTATTTAGTATGTGTATAAGTGTTCCCTCTGTTCCCCTTGTCTTTGTGAGTGATTGTTTCATTTTGAGAGCTACTCGGTTGAGCTACACTTCCATTTGTTATTGCCAAGGTGGAATATTTCCCTTGTGATAGTTTTGTTTTGACGCGTGGGGCGTTTTATTTATGTAAACGGAATAAACTCTGGACTTCGGTGTTTTACCTCCTGCGCCTGACTCCTTCATTTACACCTCGTCACATTCTACTGGGCACAAAATAATCTAAACACAACCAAAACACACAGCAAATATATCAAACAAGTTTGTAGAGTCACAAGCTTGATGTAATCATTACGTGCTAGGAATATGGGCCCAAATACTAATTTTTCATCACAATAATAACAAAAGAAGAACAATATTGACATGGTTCAAAGAGAAGGAATATAATATCTATTGTTTACAGGAAACTCATTCAACAATTCTAGATGAAACTCAAAAGGGGTGATGATATTAATTAACTGTAATTTCCGAATGTGCAAATTGTCCAAACAGATCCGCAAGGTAGATGGATTATTTTAAATATGTTATTGGACCATAAACAGATATGGCTCATTAACCTTTACAGACCAAATAATGATGATCCACACTTCTTTGACAATATGTATAATAAATTATAAACCCTGCAAGCAATACAAGACTCTATTATTATGGTGGGAGATTATAATACTGATTTAATAGCTCAATGGACCGTAAAGGAAATCACACTACAAACTATCACCCTCATGCTCTTAAGGAAATCGTGAATGTCATGGATACATTCGAACTAGTAGATATATGGAGGCTTAAATATCCTGATCTAGTGAAATATACATGGCGGAGACTCAATCAAGCTAGTCGTCTTGACTTCTTTCTTATGTCATTCTCGTTGGCACCAAAAGTTTAAAAAGTGTTGATAGGGGACAGAATGCGGTCGGACCATCATATAATTGGCATATACACTACTCTTACTGAATTTCCACGTGGGCGAGGATATTGGACATTTAATCAAAGCCTATTGGATGGTAACTCTTTTTTGACTAGGACAGGAATTTATAACTGATTTTTTCTGACATAACATAGGTACAGCAAATCCCCTTATTGTATAGGACACTTTTAAATGTGCCTTTAGAGGCAATGCAATTCAGTACTTATCTCGAAAACAAAAGCAATTTAGGTCAAAAGAGTCCATACTAACAAAGGCAATAGAAGGTCTAACAGAACAGATAGATAGCAATAAAAACTGTAACATAGAGGCTCAGAATAAATTAGAGGAAAAACAAAAAGAAATGGAGAAACTTAATCAAGAAAGATCAAGTGTAATATATTATAAAAATAAAGCAAACTGGATGGAATATGGGGAAAAATGCACCAAATTATTTTTTAACCTTCAACATAGAAATGCTACCAAAGATAATTTACTGAAACTGGTTACAAATGACGGAGTCACCCATGATTCACCAAATTATATTTTGAAGGAGGAAGCAAAGTACTTTAAGCATCTGTTTTCGTTTCAGTCGCATCCATCTCCTCTAACTGAAGCTAATTGTAGAGATTTTTTGGCTATTGATAATGTAAAATTAACAGCCATACAGAAAGACTCATGTGAAAGTGAAATTACAGAGGAGGAACTTCTGGATGCAATTAAAAACGTTAAGTCCGGGAAAACTCCAGGGTTGAATGGCAGACCAGTCGAGGCGTACCAAACCTTTTTTGATATACTCAGAGGACCGTTATTAGCATGTTTTAACCACTCCTATGTAAATGGTAGATTATCAGACACTCAAGAAGAAGGTCTGATTTCATTATTACTGAAACAGGATACAAGTGGAAAATATACATTGAAGCCCCCTTACACTTCAGTGTTGTGATGCAAAAATTCTAGCAAAATGTATAGAGCATAGAATTAAAAAGGTATTGTCGGACATTATTCATTCTAATCAGACAGGTTTTTTACATGGACGATACATTGGGTATAATATAAGGCAAGTACTGGAAACAATAGAACACTATGAAAATTCAGGGAAACCAGGCCTGCTATTCATAGCAGACTTTGAAAATGCATTTGATAAAGTATGACTGGGGTTTATATATAAATGCCTGGAGCATTCCAATTTTGGAAAATCTCTTATAAAATGGATCAAAATCATGTACAGTAACCCTAGGTGTAAAATAGTAAATAATGGCTATTTCTCAGAAAGTTTTAAACTCCCAAGAGGAGTGAAACAAGGTTGTCCACTATCGGCATATCTATTTATTGTGGCCATCAAAATGTTAGCTATTAAAATCAGATCCAACAATAATATCAAGGTATTAGAAATCCAGGGCTTAAAAACAAAGGTGGCATTGTACGCTGATGATTCATGTATTCTTTTAAATCCACAACTTGAATCCCTCCACAGCACCATAGAGGATCTAGATACATTTTCTAACCTCTCTGGATTACAACCAAATTATGATAAATGTACTATAATACGTATTGGATCACTAGAAAATACCATTTTTACATTACCAATAAAATGGTATGATGGTGATGTGGATATACTCAGAATACATATCCCAAATGAAATAAATGATCTCATTCCAATACATTTTAATAGAAAGTTAGCAAAAATAGATAAGATCTTGCTACCATGGAAAGGTAAATCATTTGTGAAATAAATCACCCTTATTAACTCTTTAGTATTATCCCAGTTTACCTATTTGCTTATTGTGATGGGTGATTTGAAGGAGTCAGGCGCAGGAGGGTAAATCACAGAATACAGAGTTTATTCCAGAATACAGAGTTACGCAGAATTTCGTCAAACAGTCCAGTTGCCAAAACAGGCGCACTGGAACTAAACAGGCACACAGGGAAAATATACCCCGGCAATTACAAAATACACAGAGCTCAACCGAGCTACACTCTCCTCACACTAAACAATCACTCACGAGGACAACGGGGCAGAGGGAACACTTATACACGTACTAATGATATGAACCAGGTGTGTGTAATAGACAAGACAAAACAAATAGAATGATGTGATGTGATGAGGAGCGGCAGTGGCTGGAAGGCCGGTGATGACGAACGTCGAAGCCTCCAGAACCAGCAGAGGAGGCAGCTTCGGAGGAAGTCATGACAGTACCCTCCCCCTTGACGCGCAGCTCCAGCAGCGCGCCGACACCAGCCTCGGGGACAGCCAGGAGGACGCTGAGCAGGGCGAGCCAGATGGCGACGGTGGAAATCCCGCAACAGGGAGGGATCGAGGACATCCCTCACCGGAACCTAGCACCGCTCCTCCGGACTGTACCCCTCCCACTCCACGAGGTACTGAAGGCCTCCCACCCGACGCCTCGAATCCAGGATGGAACAGACAGAGTACGCCGGGGCCCCCTTGATGTCCAGAGGAGGCGGATTGACCTCCCGCACCTCAGTCTCCTGGAGCGGACCAGCCACAACCGGCCTGAGGAGAGACACATGGAATGAGAGGTTAATATGATAATCATGTGGGAGTAATAACCTTTAGGTAACCTCGTTTGTCCTCCTCAGGACTTTGAACGGCCCCACAAACTGCGGGCTCAGCTTCCGGCAGGGCAGGCGGAGGGGCAGATTCCGGGTTGAGAGCCAGACCCGATCACCCGGTACGAAGCCCGGGGCCTCACTGCGGTGGCGGTCAGCGTTGGCCTTCTGACGACGCACACTGCGTTGGAGGTGGACATGAGCTACATCCACGTCTCCTCCGCGCGCCGAAACCAGTCATCCACCGCAGGAGCCTTGGTCTGGATCTGGTGCCACAGTGCCAGAACCGGTTTGTAACTTATAACACATTGGAATGGCGTTAGGTTAGTGGAGGTGTGACGGAGAGAGTTCTGGGCATATTCGGCCCATGGCAAGAACACCGACCATTCTCCCGGCCGGTCCTGGCAGTAGGACCGCAGGAACCTACCCACATCCTGATTTACCCGTTCCACCGGCCCATTAGACTCGGGGTGGAAACCAGAGGTCAGGCTGACCGAGACCCCCAGAAGTTCCATGAACGCCTTCCAGACCTTGAATGTGAACCTGGGACCCCGGTCAGACACTATGTCCCATGGTACCCCGTAGTGCCGGAAGACGTGTGTAAACAGGGCCTCCGCAGTCTGCAGGGCCGTGGGGAGACCGGGCAGAGGAAGGAGGCGGCAGGTCTTGGAAAAGTGGTCCACAACGACCAGGATGGTGGTGTTACCTTGAGAGAAGGGAAGATCAGTAAGGAAATCAATACTTAGGTGAGACCATGGCCGTTGTGGAACTGGTAAAGACTGTAACTTACCCACTGGGAGGTGCCTAGGTGCCTTACTCTGGGCGCACACCGAGCAGGAGGAGACATACACCCTCACATCCTTAGCCAAGGTAGGCCACAAGTACTTTCCAGTCAGGCAGCGCACTGTACGACCGATACCTGAGTGACCAGAGGAGGGGGACATGTGTGCCCTGAATATCAGACGGTCACGGACAAGAGCAGGCACGTACTGCAGCCCAGCTGGACACTGAGGTGCAGATGGCTCTGTGCGTAACGCCTGCTCTATATCCTCGTCCATCGCCCAAACTACCGGCACCACAATACAGGAGGCCGGGAGTATGGGGGTGTTGTCTCTGGGCCTCTCCTCTGTGTAGTACAGCCGTGACAGTGCGTCTGCCTTCACGTTCTTTGTACCCGGGATGTATGATAGAGTAAAGTCAAACCGAGTGAAGAATAGGGCCCACCTGGCCTGGCGAGGGTTCAGCCTCCTCGCTGCCCGGATATGCTCCAGGTTATGGTGGTCCGTCCAGACGAGGAAAGGGTGTTTCGCCCCTTCGTGCCAGTGCCTCCACACGGTCAGGGCTCGGACAACAGCCAATAGCTCCTGATCACCAACGTCGTAGTTCTGCTCCGCCGGGCTGAGCTTGTTGGAGAAGAAGGCACGGGCAGAGCTTGGGTGGCATGCCCGAGCATTGAGATAGGACCGCGCCTATCCCTACCTCGGACGCATCCACCTCCACTACGGACGGTAGTGATGGATCGGGGTGGGCCAGTACCGGGGCTGAGGTGAACAGACCCCTCAGGTTACTGAAGGCCCTGTCAGCCTCAGCAGACCAGCGGAACCGTCCTGGCCCACCCTTCAACAGAGATGTGATGAGAGCTGCGACCTTGCCAAAGCCCCGGATAATCCTCTGATAGTAGTTGGCAAAGCCAATAAAGCGCTGCACCTCCTTTACCGTGGTTGGAGTCGGCCAATTACGCACGGCTGAAATGCGATCTCCCTCCATCTCCACACCGGAGGTGGAAATGCGGTACACGAGGAAGGAGACGGACTGTTGGAAAAACAGACACTTTTCTGCCTTGGCATAAAGGTCATTTTCCAACAGTCGGGCCAGCACTTTGCGAACCAGGGACACATGCTCGGTGCGCGTAGCAGAATACACCAGAATGTCATCGATGTAGACCACTACACTGCAACCAAGAATGTCCCGAAACACCTCGTTCACAAAGGACTGGAAGACGGATGGAGCATTCATCAAACCGTACGGCATCACCAGGTATTCATAATGCCCCGTGGTTGTGCTGAATGCTATCTTCCACTCGTCCCCCTCTCGGGCACTCCGGTGATCAAATTTTGTGAAAAAGCACACCCCATGCATTGATTCGATCACCGAAGGAATGAGGGGGAGAGGATAACTAAATCGTATCGTGCCCTTGTTCAGTAATCGGTAATCAATGCAGATGCGCAGACCGCCGTCTTTCTTCAAAAAAATTATAAACTTGAGGAGGCGGGCGAAGTGGAGAGACGTATAAACCCCTGCCGCAGGGACTCGGTGACGTAAGTTTCTATAGCCTCCGTTTCAGCCTGTGACAGGGGATACACATGACTCCTGGGAGGCACAGCGTCTACCCGGAGGTTTATCGCACAATCCCCCGCCCGATGAAGTGGTAACTTGATCGCCTGCGTTTTGGAAAACGCGTGCACCAAATCGAGGTATTCGGGGGGGGAATGCGCACGGTGGAGGTACTGTCTGGACTTTCCACCGTGAATGCACCAACGGAAACACAGAGACACCTACCCTGACACTATCGCGATCACCCCGTGAGAACCCTCTGTGGCCATGAAAAGGTGGGGTTGTGGAGTGCTAACCAAGGAATAACTAATACAACAGGGAAAGCAGGAGACTCAATAATAAAAAAAAGTGAATTGCTCGCGATGAGTCCTGGGAAAACCATAGTGACTGGTGCTGTAACCTCCCTAACAAACCTGGACCCTAATGGTCAACTGTCAAGTGCTCTGATGGGGAGTGGAATGGATAGTGGAACCAATGAAATGCCTAGACGGTGTGAAAATGACCTGTCCATAAAATTCCCAGCTGCGCCTGAATCGACCAGAGCCGTACACTGGCGAACTACAATGTAATCAGGAAAGTGGATGGGTAGGGTACAGTGCACAGCAGAGGGCTCTGAACGTGTGTGGGTGTTCGATACCTGGGGTGACGCGAGAGTGCCCTGCCTGCCGCATACAGACCATAAACAACGCTGACGACATCGTGCAGTGAAATGTCCTCTCTTGCCACCAGAGTGACACTGGCGCTATCGTCCTACGCTCTCCCGGATCGCCGCTCCACCCAGCTCCATCAGCTCGTGATCCGAGTCGGGCGGGGTTGGAACGGGCAGACCTCCTCCAGGACATCCTCTGGCCGCCAGCAGGTTTTCCAAGTGGATGGCCATGTCCACCAGTTGAGTGAAGGACAATATGGTGTCCCGGAAGTGGTCAATGAGGGCCCGCTCGTTCCACCCGGACCCAGCTGCTAGAGTCCGGAACTCCAGGGCGAAGTACTGCGCGGTCCTCGTCCCCTGCCTCAGGTGGACCAGCTGCTCGCCCGCCTCTCGACCCTCGGTCGGGTGATCGAAGACAGCCCGAAAGAGGCAAGCGAACTCCCCGTAGTTGTCCAAAGCGGCTCCTCCTTCATTCCAGACCGCGTTGGCCCACTCCAGGGCTTTCCCCGGGAGGCAGGAGACGAGGGCGGACACCTTCTCCCGCTCCGATGGGGCCAGGCTGATGCTGAAATAGTAGAGCTCCAGTTGGAGGAGGAATCCCTGGCAGAGAGCAGCTGTCCTGTCGAAATCCCATGGTCGGGATATATGGATCCCTCTGGGTGCTGGGGTGAGGGTGACTGAATCCGGTCGCCCAGCTGGTTCCGACAGATCGGGTCCTCTCCTCTCCAGGTGTTGGACGACCTGGAGAACACGATCCATCGCTTCTCCCAAGCTGGGTAGCATCGTTGAAAGCTCCTGGACCTGTGTCACGACTCCAGGCATGCGCTCCTCTCCCGCTGACTCCATAGCGGGTGGGTGATTCTGTGATGGGTGATTTGAAGGAGTCAGGCGCAGGAGGGTAAATCACAGAATACAGAGTTTATTCTGGAATACAGAGTTACGCAGAATTGCGTCAAACTGTCCAGAGCGCAAAACAGGCGCACTGGAACCAAACAGGCACACAGGAAAATATACCCCGGCAATTACAAAATACATGGAGCTCAACCGAGCTACACTCTCCTCACACTAAACGATCACCCACAAGGACAAGGGGGCAGAGGGAACACTTATACACGTACTAATGAGGGGATATGAACCAGGTGTGTGTAATAGAGAAGACAAAACAAATGGAATAATGAGATGAGGAGCGGCAGTGACTAGAAGGCCGGTGACGACGAACGGCGAAGCCTGCCAGAACCAGAAGAGGAGGCAGCTTCGGAGGAAGTCGTGACACTTATGGTCTTGCCTACTCCTAGCGAACAGTTTTTAAATTATATGAGAAAAAAATATTCCATTTTATTTGGAACGTCAAGCCAGACAAAATTAAACGGGCCTATTTAGATAATGAATATGAATTCGGAGGGCAGAAATTATTAAGTATTAAAGCATTAGACCTATCAATAAAAGCTTTAGTCATACAAAAGTTATACTTAAATTGAAATGGTTCTCTAGCAAATTAGTAAGATTGTCTCACCCAATGTTCAAGAATGGCCTTTTTCCCTTTATTCAGATTACAACATCTCACTTTCAGTTATTTGAAAAGGAAATAATCTCCCAAATATCACTATTTGTAAAACAAGCCATAGAAAGTTGGTTGCAATTTCAATTTAATCCTCCAGAAACAACAGAACAAATAATGCAACACATATCGATGTTAAACTCAAATATACTAATTGATAAAAAAACATAATTTTTTGGAAAAAGGTATAATCTTCGTAAATGATATCATAGGTAGGACTGGTGGAGTTATGTCACACATGCAGCTAACAAAAACATATGGAAATGTCTGCTCTACCCAAAATTACAACCAAATAATTAAAGCATTACCGCAAAAATGGAAGAGGAAAGTGGAAGGGGGAAAAAGTAAGGGACTTGTCTGTCGGCTCTGCATTAAAGAACATAATTGGTTAAAGAAAATTGTGATAAATAAAAAAGTATACCAGTTTAATTTAAGGACCAAAGGATTCACAGCCGTCCCATATAGATAGCAAAATAGTTGGGAAGAGATTTTTGACGTATTGTTATACTATTCCAGGTATTCCTTAAAGAGGTAGGGGTTCAAGTGTCTCCGGAAAGTGGTCAGTGACTCCGCTGTCCTGGCGTCGTGGGGAAGCTTGTTCCACCATTGGGGTGCCAGAGCAGCGAATAGCTTTGACTGGGCTGAGCTGGAACTGTGCTTCCGTAGAGGTAGGGGGGCTAGCAGGCCAGAGGTGGATGAACATAGTGCCCTCGTTTGGGTGTAGGGTCTGATCAGAGCCTGAAGGTAAGGAGGTGCTGTTCCCCTCACAGCTCCGTAGGCAAGCACCATGGTTTTGTAGTAGATGCGAGCTTCAACTGGAAGCCAGTGGAGTGTGTGGAGGAGCGGGGTGACATGAGAGAACTTGGGAAGGTTGAACACCAGACGGGCTGCAGCATTCTGGATAAGTTGTAGGGGTTTAATGGCACAGGCAGGGAGCCCAGCCAACAGCGAGTTGCAGTAATCCAGATGGGAGATGACAAGTGCCTGGATTAGGACCTGTGTCGCTTTTGTATAAGGTAGGGTCGTACTCTGTGAATGTTGTAGAGCATGAACCTGCAGGATCGGATCACCGCTTTGATGTTAGCGGAGAACGACAGGGTGTTGTCCAGGGTCACGCCAAGGTTCTTTGCACTCTGGGAGGAGGACACAATGGAGTTGTCAACCGTGATGGCGAGATCATGGAGCCGGCAGTCCTTCCCTGGGAGGAAGAGCAGCTCCGTCTTGCCGAGGTTCAGCTTGAGGTGGTGATCCGACATCCACACTGATATGTCTGCCAG